>NC_081406.1:502574071-502601571 GCF_030272615.1 Cryptomeria japonica
TCCATCATTTTTTGCAGGAATTTCTCCCTTTTCAAGCAGGATTTCTTCCATTTTATGGTTTTGCCTTTCCATTTTGAATAAATCATTTATTCACGAGTTTGAAAACCCTTATCATTTTCCATGTTCTATTTTCAATTGCATGTTATTATGGCTTTTTGTTTGGTGTGTTCAAGTCAATAAACCCAAACCGCGCTAGTGATGAACTTGAACACCCATCTTGTCTTTCCTTTTCATCACTTTGTTTTTCATGCAACTATGTCGTAGTGTTGTTTGGATTCATCGACCTGAACAACACCACATTCATGGTGTTTTCTCAGGTTGATGGACCCACGCAGCACCCAGATTTTACCCTAAACACTTTGCATTTTGCTTTGTAAATCCTCTTCGATGCGGTGCGGGTTTGTAAACCCGAACCACACCACATTTTGGTGGGGTTCAATTTTATGGACCCCGCGCTCACCTTGCATTATTTTTATGGTGTAAGGCGGTCCCGTAGGCCTAACCTACACCTTATGCTTGTGTAGTGTATGCTTGGTGTAAGGTGGACTTACAAACCCACCTCACACCAAGAAGCTTGTCATGGTGTATGGTGGGTTTGTAAACCCGCCTTACACCAGTTTTTAGTTATTTATTTTTCTAAGTGTATGGTGGACCTATGGTCGCACCTTACACTTTGATCTTCCCATTTTGGTGTATGGCAGACCCATAGTTCTAACCTACACCAGATTTTTATTTTTATTTAATAAGTGTAGTTTGGACCTATAGGCCCGAACTACACCTCTGCTTAGCTTTTCCCAAAGGTGCAGTTTGTCATAAGTGTAATCTGGGCCTATGAACTTGAATTACACCAATTGCACACATGTAAATAGGGTTCATAGGCCTTATTTACTCTTGAATTATCATGATGAAATGAGGGTTTTAAAACCCTAATGGTACCAGATGCAACTCATTCATGAGCCTTTTCAGTGCAAAATGATCAAAATAATTAATGTTCACTCTTCTCCAATACTGATGATTTTTCCATGTTACAATGTTGTTACTATACAAATGATAGAGGCACTTCCAAGCAAGAAGACCATGAATTTCAAAAATCAAGATCCACATCCGATCTTCTCGCCTTTGTCAGTTTAATCAAATATTGATCACAAAAGAGATACTAAGATAGGTCATGTTGATCTAGCTAAGTTTCTCAAGAGAGTTGATAAGCCACCTTCATACTACAAGATGAAGTCCATCATTAACAATGGTATTCATCTAGTTTCAACTTTCCCCATGTCTTCTCAAGATCCATAATTTTTCATGGCAACTGCAAATCACTTTGATCATGTTAGCAGGAGCATCAAGGAAACAAGTGGTAATAAGTTGATTAGATTGGATGGAGATCTCTTTGACACTATCTTCAAGTGTCCTAGCATTGAGAATAACTCAAATATCACTTTGCAGTCATATCAAGCCTACTATGATAGGAACTCTGATAAATGTAGGAAGAATGTGAATGATAACTAGTTGAAGATCTCGAGGCCTACAATTGCCAGATGGCCAAAGACTTTTCCTAGAAGTGATCTCATTGAAGAGGTCAATGATTTGGTAACTCTCTTGAGTAGGGTGAAAGGGCTTCCCACTTCTAACACCTATTATGAATGGATGTATTAGTATATTCATGTCATCAAGTAGAACAAGGAGAAGATATTTTGGGGTAAACAAATCAGTGATGCCATATGTGAACAACTTACCAAAGTGCCCACTACTATTAATTTCTACATGACATCATATCTGTAATGGTGGGAAAATGATGAGTGATAGATCAAGAGGAAAACTACCCTTTCCCTCAAAGAGAGATGAGAGTTTCACTATTGATTCTCCTTCAAGCACTTTCCACCATTACATTAGGAAGATAAGGGATAAAGATAATTCACTAGATTCAATCTCCACACAAAGATGATAGATTAAATTTTGAATGAATTGAGAATGTTAGGATGATCCCTTCTTCCTTGTTTGAAATGGAAAGGAATTAATTGAATTATGTAGTGCAAAATTGCAAAGAACTGATTATAACTTGAGATCAGAACATGGGATGAAGCTGTGCACCTAGATCTGGCAGTAAAATGTCGAGACAAAGTCACCCTGCAAATTTCACGAAAAGTTGTCCGGACCATGGCGGGAATGTACACGGTCCTCTGAAAAATCTGTGAAGCGAAAAGGGTTTTTTTGCCTTTGCAAATGAAGCCCAAATCTGCAAGTATAGTTGTGCACCTACAACCTAAACACAGAAAAGAGAGGAAAAGGGGTTGGGATTGGGGGTTTGCCTTTAGGTCAAACCCCAATTTTGGAATTAACCAAGTAATGAAAGAAAGTACTTGCAAGTAGATGTAAATGAAAGACCAAATTATAAATCACCTCAAGGGAGGTTGTGATAACAATGTTGATAGAAGTGCTTGTGTGAAATTGACTGTTGAAAGGGATCTCCTCTTCAATGGTTGAATCCTTGACTTGAATGCAACACCTAGCCTTGAAGATATTGCTCAATGCTAGAAAAGAATGCTTGAATGCTTGATCGCTTATGCAACTTGAATCTCTCCAACTTCAACCTATCCAAAATATGTAAATGAGAGAGCGAATTCCCCCTTAAATAAATGTTTGAAGGATTTGAATTTTGTCACGGGCCGACATCGGGGAATTTTCCCGCTCGAGGCACAACCCACAAGGTATGTTGTAGGAAGGGTCCTACCCTAAAATAGGGCAAGGATAGGGGTTCCAACCCCCTATCTTGGGAGGAAAAGGGAACCACACCCCTATCTAAGGGGGGACAACGGTGCTATGCCTCTATCCTACCCCTTTTTCTAGGGTAGAATGTAGATGGGGTGATGCAGAGGCCAAGGAAGAAGCTATTTTCGCAAGTCGATCACTCTCCAATCTTCGATCAGGCTACATGATTTGAGTTTGCATGTGTGAGGACCCTAATGCAGTCAAAAATTGCTAGGGTTACAATTTTATGACACTACATTTAGCCCCCACTTTAGTGGGAGTATAAGCATACACCAATACTGTCGATAAAGTACAAGGAAACAAGATTGAAAGACTTTTACCATGTCAAGGAGGCAAGATGCACCAAGTGCCCAGTGGACTTAGGATCCTACGACTTCGATTGAAAAAGTAAAAGGGAAGATTGAGAAGGGGAGAACCATGACTATAAGTAGCAAAGTTCCCTTCACTATGAGTCATGAAAGAAAGGATACAAAAGATTACAAAGAAAAACATAGTTCACTAAGTAATTCTAAGTATCACAAGAAGGAAAGTATGAGCGGAGTGTATGCTCCCACATTAAAGTGATCGCGTGCACCTTATTAGGAGAGATTGCTTTAAGGTAGGATACACCCAAGAGAGAGAGAAAGGAGCACATTATTGCAAGGATTTTAGCCCCCAATCAAGGTATAAACCCAAGGATAATAAACACAAAACACGAGGTAGTGTCACTTTCCTTAAGGTCACTATGTTGTATGATAACTCATGTATATCATCTATGTATAGGCATATAATAATCTTCATTCCCCAAAGAAGGACACTACCTTAGAAGAAAGGGAAAAGAGGATGTCTTTTGAGTCAACTTGAAAAGAGATCAAGAAAAGGTCTCAATGCTTTGCATCATCCCCAAGTAGACATTTAAGGGAACAATAGAAGAATAGGGATACATATACAAGAATGGTCACAAAAGAGAAAGAAAGAGAGAGAGAAAGATCTACAGTGCTAATATTTCTAATCTAGCACGACATCCGCCTCCCAATCTTGCTGATCACTATTTTAGGAAGGAGAGAAACACACTAGAGGAGCAAAATCAAGCACAACAGTTGGAGCTATCACAAGATCCAAACAAGGACTATGCTCATGTTATAAGTCACTTTGTTCGATTCTAGGAACTAGGATTAAGGTTTGTGAAAACTCATCTGATAAATGTTTGTCCACATCAACATACTCATACTCACTGTCAGAAGCATTAGGAGTTGTATTGGCATTATGAATAATACTTTCACCCATTTCTTCATAAAATTTTAAAGAAAGAAGAGAAAGAACATGAATAGGATTAAAACCATCACATGCTTTATGCAACTTATGATTTGGAGATGTAGGTTGAACATTTTGCTTAGGAGAAAAGGGAATCATGTCAACTGTTGGAGTCTGAGGAGACTGAGTATTTTGAGGGATATCTTTATGAGCTCGAACACAGTGTCTTCGTCGATGTTCTCTCACACAATGATTCCATCGAGTCTTAGTGGAAGGTTGAGAAGAAGGAGGAACACTTGAAAACATAGGAATGGTCCTCTCCTTGATAATTGAAGGGTTAGGTTGAGGTCTTTTTGGTTGAACAATAGGAGAAGCGAGCCTCTTCTCTTGATAAGAGGAAGGAGGTGGAACTATACCATAGAAAGGAGGAATATTAGGTGTAGGAAGGAGACCAGGTCCATCATGAGGAGGAGGTATAGGTCTAACCTTAGGAGGAATAGTGTCATTCTCCTTAAGAGAAGGTAAAGTCACATCCATAGGAGTAGGTGGACAATTTTCCTTAGGAGGGAGATTAGTTCTATCCAAGAGGGGAAGAACCTCATCTTGAAGAATAATAGGAATGTCAAGTTTTGGAGATCTAGGTTGACTTAAGGATAAGATCATATCATTCTTCCATTTTTCATAAGAATGAAAAAGAGCATCGCTCCTTGATGGAAGAGATTGAAATTATTTAGGCCAAAAGAGATCAATAGGAACATTGGGGCTTCTTTTGGATGGACGAAATAAGCTATGGTTCATGGTTATGATTTCTTCATTGTGAGGAAATTTAAGACACTTGTGGATTGGAGAAGAAATAGCCTTCATGGAAGATAGCCAAGGATAGCCCAACTTCACATGGAATTGCTTAGAAGAAGGTATGATAACAAAGTCCACATCCATTGATTTAGCATGAACCTCAATAGGAAGGGTGATAGAGCCAATGGTAGGACAAGAGAAGCCATAAATTAACTTCACAACCACATTAGAAGCATCATAGAGTGGTTTATGCAATTGTAAAGTGAAAAGATACTCTTCAGTTATGACATTAACCATGCAAGAGGGATCAATAAGGGCACCACGGCAAGGGATATCCTTAACCTTTGCAACTATGTATAAAGGGCCATCGGGTGCTCTAATAGCCTCACTAGGGTAAAATGTAATACAAGGATCCTTAGGAAAATCTTACGTTTCTACCATACTAACCAAGGTTGGAGCCATACAAATGAATGCTTCAGAAGTGAGAGAATTACGCATAATCTCAATAACGTTAGAGGTATGAGATGGAAAGGGATAAGTGAAAATCTTAAGATTTTGATTTGGAGGAGCAACAGATTTATTCCCTTTATCATTCACACCTACCACGGATATAGTATTATTATCAATCAAGTCTTGAACCTTATTTTTCAATGCAAAACATTTCTCAGTATCATGACTAGGTTGACGATGAAATTGGCAAAAGGAATTATTATCAAAATAAGGAGATGCAAGTTTGGAAGGATCAATTTTTTTTATAGGAGGAAATTTGATAACATTTCTATGCAACAACTAAGACATAATACTATGCAAAGATTCATTCAAAGGAGTAAACTATCTTTCTCTTTAGAAAAATTTAGAAATAGAAGGCATACCTGTTGTAGCATTCACATGGTTGTTGTTGATTGGATCATTGAACTTGATGAAGATTTTTGTTGGTTTGAACTTCGCAAATGATTGTTTAACACTCTCCCCCTTATCACTCGGAGCCATAGGAGTGGATTGCTCCATTTTATTCACAACTAGTTGATAATTGTGGAGTGTTGTACACAAATGCAGAAAAGAAGTAAACTCAAACAAAAGAAGCTTTTCCCTGATATCTTTTTGTAAATTAGAAATGAAAATTCCTTGAATATCATTATCAGGCACGTGAAAAGAAATTTGAGTACACAAATGCTTATATCTACCAATGAAATCAATCACTTTTTCTTTAACGCCTTGTTTACAATGCATTAAATTAGTCAAAGTGATTTTAGGACCAATGTTATTTTGAAATTGTTGGATGAAAGCATTTTCTAGTTGTTGAAAAGAAGTGATGGAATAAGAAGGCAAAGAGCAATACCATTTTAAATCCTTATCTCTTAGTGTTCTTGTAAACAGTTTTGCAAGCAATCTTTGATCATAATAAAAATTCGTACACAAGGTTTGAAATGTTTTGACATGCATAAGAGGGTCACCTTTTCCACTATAGAGTTCTAGTTGAGGGATCTCCACATGTTTAGGTGGCACGACTTTAACAATATCAAGATAAAGTGGGCTCCCAACATCAAAGGTGGGAACACTAAACTTGGATTGACCCATGGAAGCAATTTGTTGTTGTAATAAAGACAGAGTTTGAGAAAGATTGTTAATTGTCATTTTGGTAGAAGAATTGATGTTAGACATAGGTGATTGAGAAGGTGGTGTGATGTTGTGGAAATAAGGCATGGACTGAGAATAAGGTGGTGGAACATTATGATAAGTAGGCATAGGTGATGATTGGGTAGGAAAAGGGATACTTAAAGGAGTAATAAAGTTGTTGAAGGAATTGCCCCCTTGTGTCACACTGATTGGTTGAGGAATAGAAGGAATACTCATGGAATGCATGGGTAACGATGGAGGACTAAATGAAGAAGAGGGATTGCCCCCATGACCCATGGTTGTAGGAATGACATTTTGAGTTGAAGTAGCCATGATGTTAGATGTGAAAGTAGGAATACTAGTCATAGGACTAGTCAAAGGAATAGAGGAATTGACTTGTGTTGGAGGTTGTGAGTAACCTAGGGTTTTGGCACAACTCTTGATAGGCATGACATTAGAATCAACAATATGTGCAATGCCACACAATATATCAATTCCATTCTTATCACTTTGAAGCATGTGTTTAAGACCTTCAATTAATGGAAGAGCTTCACTACTAGGGTATTCTTGGGACATCCATTGTTGAAAACTATCAAATTGATTGTCCAATGTAGAAAGTTGATCTAAAGAAACCTTAGTTAAAGCTTCTTCTTCATCATGAGATCCATCAATAGGCACATGATTAGGATGGGAAGAATTAGCATGATCATCATTAAAGAAGTCACCCAAATTAGGCTCCATCTCTTTGGTAGTTAAACCTTGGGATGCCTTAATTCTAATGCTTTGTTTAACATGGATAGGATAGGTAGGACTAATAGTTGTAAAACTCATGCACTAGAGGGAAAATTTGAATTTTGAATTGAGGAACAAAGCTTACAAAATTGGTTAATGCAAAATTTAAGAAAATAATGATTACACAATTTGAACTTTGTTGGAGGATGAGGATGACACAATTTCCAAAAATGAAAGGAAATTGGAATTTTAAAATTAGGGCCAAGGGAATACCACTTAATTTTAAAATTAAAATTTTTAAAATCAGAGCAGACTATAATTAACCTCTTAATTTTAAAATTTTTCTTGAAAGTTGAAATGTTGAATTTTGAAGGTATAACCAATTCCAGAGGGATCAAAAATTGATAAAATCAGCCAATCTTTCGGATTTAGGCTATTAAATACAGTCATAACAGTCTCCTGAAATTTTGAGGAAATAGTCGAGGACCGTGGCAAGAACGCACATGGTCCAACCAACTTTTTTTGAAATTTTTTCAAGGATGGATATTACAATGATTTTAAAGCTAACCCCAAAAAATTGGTGAATTTTACGATCTCTAGATGGGCGAAATGAAGGCATAAAGGTGAAAATAGGACCCTATTAGGGTTTTGAAGAAAGAGAGGAATTGAATTACAATTTTTAAAAGGATCAAACCTACTGGATAGGGACAACTTGGAGAATGTTTAGAAATCTGAATGTAAATGAACTTGATTTGAAATTCACACAAAATCCAATTAATTTTAAAAATTGGGGTTTGATGACCTAACCACTTAATTTTGAAATCTGAATTTTGGGAAAAAGGGGGGAAATTGAAAATTTGAATTGTAGGAATGAAGACAAATCTGAAAACAATCAGAAATCTGAAAATTAAATTGAAATCCAATTTTTGCACAAGTTCAAGATGATTTTTGAAAATTAGGGTTTTAACAAGTAACCTCTTAATTTTGTAAATTTTAATTGCAAATTGAACAAGACAAAGAGGAAATTGAATTTGACAAACAAAGTAATTTTCAGATCTAAGATAAGCAATTTTTACAAATCACAAGTTCAATTTTCAATTTAAAAACTAGGGTTTTGAATGATTTAACCATTAAGTTTGTAGAAAGTTAAAACTTGTAAATGAAAATATGCAATGTTGTTCAAAGGAAAGCATGCAAGATATTGGGTTCACCAAAATGTAATGGTGGGAAAATGATGAGTGATAGATCAAGAGGAAAACTACCCTTTCCCTCAAAGAGAGATGAGAGTTTCACTATTGATTATCCAATTCACTAGATTCAATCTCCACACAAAGATGATAGATTAAATTCTGAATGAATTGAGAATGTTAGGATGATCCCTTCTTCCTTGTTTGAAATGAAAAGGAATTGATTGAATTATGTAGTGCAAAAGTGACAAAGAACTGATTATAACTTGAGATTAGAATATGGATGAAGTTGTGCACCTAGATCTAGCAGTAAAATGTCGAGACAAAGTCGCCCTACGAATTTGACATAAAGTTGTCCAGACCGTGGCAGAAATGTACACGGTCCTCCAAAAAATCCATGAAATGAAAAAGGGTTTTTTCACCTTTGAAATGAAGCCAAAATCTGAAAGTACATCTACACACCTGCAACCTACACACTAAAAAGAGAAGAAAAGGGGTTGGGATTTGGGGTTTGTCTTTAGGTTAAACCCCAGTTTTGGAATTAACCAGCTAATGAAAGAAAGTACTTGCAAGTATATGTAAATGAAAGAATGAATTGTAAATCACCTCAAGGGAGGTTGTGATAGCAATGTTGATAGAAGTTCTTGTGTGAAGTTGAATATTGAAAGGGATCTTCTCTTCAATGGTTGAATCCTTGACTTAAATGCAACACCTAGCCTTGAAGGGAGACTTGAGAATGCTCAATGCTGGAAAAGAATGCTTGAACGCTTGATCTCTTATGCAACTTGAATCTCTCCAACTTCAACTTCTCCAACTTATGCAAATGAGAGAGTGAATTCCCCCTCAAATACATGTTTGAAGGATTTGAATTTCATCATGGGCCGACATCAGGGAAGTTTCCACCTGAGGTACAACCCACAAGGCATGCTCTAGGAAGGGTCCTACCCTAAAATAGGGATAGGGGTGCCACGCCCCTGTCCTGGGAGGACAAGGGTGCCATGCCCCTATCCAAGGGGGGATAGTGGTGCCACGCCCCTATCCAAGGGGGGATAGTGGCACCATGCCCCTGTCCTACCCCTTTCTCTAGGGCATAATGCAAACATGGTGATGTAGAGGCCAAGGAAGAAGTTGTTTTCACAAGTTGAGCACTCTTCGATCTCCAATCAAGCTAGAGGATTCAAGTTCGCATGCGTGAGGACCCTAATCTAGTCAAAAATTGCTAGGGTCACAATTTTATGACACTACAATATCTAGTGTATGCAGTAGCCTCTATGAGGCAGTTTCTAGGATTGTCTACATCAAGAGACATGAGGCAAGTTACTGTATATGAGTACTACTCCCACTTGGTGTTGAATAATAGTTTCAATCATTTTTTGAGAAAGAATGATGTCTTCTTTGAAGATCACATGTGCATGTTGAACAAGGATTTGTACAACAAAAGAGTGTTTGATCATGCTTGGGAGGTTGTGAATGAATATGGATGCATGTTCTTTCAATTTCCTACTTTCACATATCTCAAGGTAGGATGTTTCAATGGTGAACCCTTCATGCTCTTGAGATATCCATCAGATAAAATTATTTTGATGGAATTGGCTATTCAAATGGTGGCAGTTCGTGAGGTACAATCAGGTTCCCACAAAATAGGTTTGAAATTATCCCTAATTATTGGTAGGTATTCTATTGATTCAATCTTCAAAGCTAGGGCTATGGAGGAAGAGATGAGGAGAGTAACTATGAAGTTCTTCATGGCAGGGAGAGACTTTGACTACCAGGGAATGAGGAACAAATTGAATAAATCATATGTTCACATTGATATCATTGAAGACATTTGGATTATTGCGAGATGAAACATGATATCATAAATCTTGATTATTGTCAACTCATAGTGGACCAAATTTGGGAATTTGATCTTGTTGGCCCCGGATGAACTGGAAGAAGATGGTAATGTTCTTGACCTTACCTATGTTGAAAACAATTTTTTATCAACTCGGTTGCCTCTCATACAATGGTCATAGAAGGAGTCAACTTCTATTAGTGACAAATTTTAGAGTATTCTTGTGAATACCAATGTATGGCATTCAAGCAAGGGAATTTAGTTGAAGCCCTTTTCTACTGTATCTGATGATGATACAACTGGACCTATTGGTAGAAAGTAAAAAATTAGAACAAAGAACAAATAGGATCCTTCTACTCCTTAAAAGGATTCAAAGTTAAAATTTACAGTTGGAGCAAACAAAGGAAAAGCCCAAGGAGAATCATCTACTACAAATGTTCAGGAGACAAAAGAGTCTGAAATACAAGATGAACAATTGGATGATGAGAATACTAATTAGGAAGCCATTGATGTTGATCAAATTCAAGATGAGAAAGAGGATAATGAAGAACATGATAAGTATGATGAAAAAGGACTACCACAATCACATAAGTCCTATGAATTTCTACCCCAGGTATCTCTTTCTTCTTCTACTATGGTGCATGCTCTTGTTTCTACCACTAAGTCAAAACCCTTTGGCTCTATTGCCACATATGTCACTCCTAGAATAATTATACATGTTTCTTCCACTAGTGTTAATGAGTCTTCCCTGGATGCCCCACATGACAATATCGAGAATGTTCTCTCTACTTTCCCAAATTTGTATGAAGTGTCGGCCACCATGTTGGATGATTTTGATAAGTTCATGATGGATTAGGGTCTTAGACCCAATGAGTCATTGTTAGAAAATCCTCTCATTGTTTCCACAATTTCACCTATTGTAACTACTACCCCTCAAGATATGATTAATCCCTCTCAATCTCTAGTCATAGGTAATGATAATGATTCCTCCTTGCTGCCATGGCTATTCTCCAATGCTCCCAAGAGGAAAAAAACAAGTTGTTTCTCTTGATGAATTTGATTTCAATCAGCTCATCCCCACCAAACTTAAGACTACTAAGAAAGGTAAAACCTTGTCAAGGGTAAAGGTAGATAAATCTAGAAACAAATATGCAAATATTTCCATTTCTCCTCCTGATAAAGATATTGATCAGATTCAAGAATCAAATTATATTATCAACAGGGTTGAATTGGAAAAATAAACTCATGATTCGGCCTCAGGAGATGTTCAAATGGCTCTAGATGCTCTTGTTGCTAGCTATGATAAAGATAAAATCGAGAAGGATAAGCTCAAAGCACGGGTTGAGAAAATTACCACTATGTTAATCAAGGTGACAATCTTCGAATGCCATTAAACCAGTGACTTCATCATTGGATGAACAGCTTGTGAACAAAGTTGAGGAAGTAGCTTCATGGAGCAAAGTAGTGGGTGAGTGGATGGATAGGATTCTAAGACAAGGCACATGACTCCTAAGTTTAGCGATTACCTTAGTTAAAAATCTTGATGTCGTGAAAACTGAGGTGGAGAACACAATACAACTCTTCTCTCAAGAGTTGGAAGCACAGGAAAAGGATTTTGATACATGGTTGAAACTTGAAGGTTTTTATTTAGATGATCTTGTGTAAAATAGTGTCATTTCTTCTCGATCCATGTATGTTGAGCAGTGAGAGGCACTCGAACATCAAATGAACATCCTGGCGTGGCTTATCAAGGATATGAGGAAAGCTCGAAAGGAATGCATGGATAAAGAGGAGATTGTTGAAAAAATATCAAATTCCTTGTACTTTCCTTGATGAAAATTAGAAAGCATTAGAAGTTGATGTGATCATCAAAGAATTCAGTTTATTGTTAATGACTAAGATTGAGAGAGAGGAGTTCTCTTTGTCCTCTATTTACAAATTGCTTTATGTATAGTTCATTCTAGATTTTCTAGATTCACTTCTAAAGAAACATAAGAAATGTTGTGTTGATTTAGGAGATTCTATCACATAGGTCAAAGTCATCACCAATCATACCCAAGGACTTGATGAAGCTCAAATAAATATTTTCTATAGAAATTTGAAGACTTCAATAAACGAGATCAACATGAAGAAAATGACACTGTCATTTTTGTGGTTCTCTAGTGGAATTTTGTAAAGTCAATCGACACCGTAAGTGTCATTTTGTAAATTCTCTAGTACACATGTAGGACTGCATGTGTACTAAGTCAAACATGTCTCTTTTTTTACTTAGTCACAATTAGTTGTAGCATTTCCTAGCTTTATGCATCACCCCTCTTCTATACATAGGCGGGTTTTCTTTGTAATAAGGATCTTTTTCCGTCATTATTTTATGCTACAAAACTCTACCAAAGTGAAAATAAAAGTGAGACTTTGTGTTCATATTGTGAATTTGAAAACTTAATCAAATAGAAGATTTGGCCTTCAGAATTTGTGTTGGAATCAATCTTGAGTATGATATAGATATTATTATGTCATTTGTGTTATATGTTCTTGAAAGATCTAAGTTGTGCATTGTTATTGCTACAAAATATTGAGGAGTCACTTGAGTTCATACAAGTAGACTTTGTGTTACCTTTGTGACTGCATTCCCCTACTTAATTGGGACCCCTCTTTGCATCATCATTTCAAATCTTCTCCTATTTTGGCCCCTGCATCACCTTGAGACCCTGTCTAGGCCCCAAAATAGGACATCACAAGGGCATAGTTCCCCTATCCCCCTAGGATATGGGCATGGTGTCCTTGTCCCCCTTGGATAGGGGTGTGGCCCCCCTATCCTCCCTCTTAGGGTGGCCCTAAGATGGGTCCATCTGACCCTTGGACCTAATTTTCTTCTCGAGGACTTAAATTCTCCTATGTCAGTCTTCGATGAGATGAAAATTATCCTCCTAGGAAAGTATAAAAGGAATTTAGTCCTCTCATTTGCATAAGCATAAATAATACAAGAATAAGGAGAATAAGAGAAATTCAAGCGAAAGAGGTCTCCATTATCATCATCAAGCATTCAAGTCTTCAAGCATTCATCTAGTCTTCTTCTTCTTCACATGTCTTCTTCATTCATCCATTGGAGAAAAATTACAACATTCATTTGCAAGAATGTGTGTTTGTTAGGGTTTTGTCATGTTACATGCCATTTCATGCAACACTTGTGATTACATTCAAGAAGCAAAGCAACCATCATTGACGAATTGCGGATCTACAAGGTATACATTTCCATTATTCACATTTAAGCATTTGCAATTACTTTCTTTCAAGGTCGATTCCTCAACTAGGGTTTGAATAAGGCAAACCCCTATCCACAACCCTTCTTCCCTTCTTTTTTTGTGTGTAGGTTGCAGATGCACAACTATAATTGTAGGTTTGGGCTTCATTTGCAAAGACAAAAAAACCCTTTTCGATTCATGGATTTTTCGAAGGACCAAGTTCACTTTCAACTGGTCCTGGTGACTTTTCTCTAAATTTGTAGGGCAGATCCATATCAGTCTAAAAATCTCATATCCGAAGTTACAACATGATCTCGAATTGGTAGCTCCTTATTCCATCCATTTTATCTTCATTCTCTTTATAGTCAACAAGTCAACTCTTCTACTCACAAAAGAGGGCAAATTACATTCCAACACTTGCAATCCACTTAGAATTCACATCCTTGTTTCCCTTGGATTTGGATCTAGTGGATTCAACCCCTCTTTTCAATGTAAAGTATCTCCCAAGTGAAAATCATCCTAGTGGTTTCCTTTCTCTCTCCTAGGTGGGGAATCACTATGGTTTAATTTTCCACTTTACATTTTGGTGAACCCAACAGCCTACATCTTAATTCTGATTTCTTATTTGTTAGATCTGAATAATTATAATTTGAACTTTAAAATTTCATTTCCAAGTTTGATCTTTTTGCAAAATTTAGAGGTTACTTTCATAAAAATCCTAATTTTTCATTTTGAGGAAATTAAGCTTGTGAAGTATAGCATTTTGGTTGCTTATTTCAGATCTGATTTCTATTTCAAAATTACAATTCAAATCTGTCTTTTCATTCTGAAAATTAAGTGGTTAAACAATAAAACCCTAATTTTTAAGAATCTCCTATTTCAACCTTTGACTGCTAATTTAACCTATGTAGACATCTCTAAATCAGTTGTTTTTTTTGGATTCTGCAATAAAATCATAATTCCTATAATCCCTAAAAATTTCAGAAAAAGTTGGTCGGACCAGGTACACTTTACATCTGGTCCCTAGATTTTTTTCTTGAAATTTTGGGAGTCAGAATTGATTGTATTTTTTTGCTTAAATCCATGAAATTGGCTGATTTTATCAATTTTTAAACATCCTAAGGTCGAAAGAAAATTCAAAACTGTATGTTTGATTTTCTTGCAATTTACAAAAAATCTAGATTTGAAATTGAATTTGTGCAAAACTTGGATCTTCCTTTAATTTTCAGATTTATCATTGTTGTTAGACTTGTCTTGCCTAAAATTCAAACTTTCAATTTCCCTCCTTTTCCCAAAATTCAAAAATCTTAAATTCAGTGGTTAGGTCCTAAAACCCTAATTTCTAAATTTAATTGGAATTTGTGCAAAATTCAATCAATTTCAACCAATTTCAATTTTCTAAATATTATTCAAGGTGGCCCTATCCATTAGGTTTGACCTTTTTCAAATTTGCAATTCAATTTCTCATCTTTTTCAAAACCCTAATAGGGTCCTATTTCGATATTCAAACCTTAATTTTGTCTATCTAGAGATCATAAAATCAATCAATTTTTTGGGGTTAGCTCTCAAATCATCTTAGCTTTCATCCCTGAAAATTTTTCAAAAAAGTTGGGAGGACTGGTGCACTTTCAACCTAGTCCTTGGCTTTTTTCCCGAAATTTCAGGAGACTGTTATGACTGTATTTAATTGCTTAAATCCAAAAAATTGGTTGATTTTGTTGAATTTTGATCCCTCTAAAATAAAAAACATTTCCTAATTTCAACATTGCAACTTTTAAGGAAATTATTTAAAATTAAGTGGTTAATTATAATATGCCCTAATTTTAAGATCTTAATTGTGTCCATTTTAAATTTTAAATTAAAAAATTCAAACTCTTTTGGATAATTTTAAATTAAGAGGTTTTTTTTTTACATGATCCTAATTTTAAATTTCAATTTCCTAGGAGGTTTCATTATTATTCTTTCAATCAATTTGTTCATTTAATTGAATAATCTTTTTTCCTAGAATTTTTAATTATTCAATTATTTTTGCAAGTTTCAAATTTTAAATTCAAATTGCACAATTTCAAATTTCAAATTTGCAATTTAAATTCCATTCTCTCTCCTTTATTCAATTTTATATGCATGTATGGGGTGAACATTATTATGGTTAAATGACATATGAGTTTCTTGTTTGATCATAAGTGCATATGGAGTTCTTATCTTATTTTTCTAATTTAATTTCAAGTTATATTAAAGGTTTTCATGATGTTCCCTTTCATGCATATGATGATAATTTACTTCTCCCTTTCATTCATATCTATGATTTACCCTATCCCAAAATTGATCTCATTAATGAGGGAACATTGGTGAAAAAAGGGAATATGGACACTTCTTTCAAAGATCTCCCTCCTAAAGATGAATCTTTGGAGAATTGTGTTCCTTCTTATCCTAAAAAGTACCTCCCTCATAAGGATTATTTGGTGCAAGAAGATTATATTATGGCTACTTATCCTAGGGATACCATACCTTCTTTTCATGATCTTCCCTCTAAAGACGAAGCATTAATTACATATGATAGTCCTTTTCCTAATGAGTGTCTTGAATAGAAAGATACCTTAGAATAAGAGGATGATATTATTCCTCATCATAATTCTCTCTCTCCCAAAAATCAAGAGCCTAACAAAAATCAAATCAATTCCATTCATGTTCTTAGGAAACCAAAAATTCTTCATGATTATCATGTTGTGCCTTACACATATACTAATGAGGTAGTTGATGAGAACATAAGTGACGCATCATATGCTTTCTTAGTTCCTACAATCCTCTCTTCAATTCACTCAAATACACCATCTCTACCAAAGTTGTTCTTAAAGAAGAACTCTTGGAGGATGATTGGGGGTCCTTAGATTTCACTCCTACCTTTTCTAGAAAGTCTAAGATGCCTGAATTTCATATTCCAATTTTTTCTCTTAACACAAAACTTGAAATTGATTGGGACTCCTTAAAATTCAATCCAATCCCCCCTAAGATTGAACCCTCTTTTTAACATACACATGGATGCAATGGATAAATGCTTGAATGTGAGTGACAAAGTCAAGAGAAATCACACTTTCCTTTGTCAACATCTTCTTCTCCATTGTCTTGTAAATTCACACCTTCTCATTCTAATTTTGAGTTTCAACAAGAAAATGTGTTGACCAATCTTATAAATTCCAAATTAATATCTCCTCTTTGTCCTAAATGAAGAAGAAAACATAAACAACATTCTCAAAATTCTTCTTTTTATAAATATCATCAAACCCATGGCCATTCTACTAATGACTGTCAAGCTTTGAAAACACAAATACAACATTACATTAATTCAAACATGTTAAAAATAACATACAATGAATGGTATATTCATCATGATCATTTAAAATAACATTCAATTTCCTATTATGTTTCTCCTCACTATGTGACATAGTTAGCCTACCTATTGGAGGCTCCTTGTCATTCGTGGTGGTACAATTTCAAGTGCAATCATACTTAGTGAGAAACATAATAGTCTATTTATTATTGCCTCTATGCTTGGGGGGGAAGAATATTCCTTTTCCTCTTTCTAAGATTTCACTATTTTCTCTATGGAGTACATTATTCATAAACTTTATGTCCTTTCTTGCATGGAGTTATCCTTCATGCGAGTGCATGTCTGTTCCATGAGTAGGATCTTCTCCTTGCTTAAAATGGTACGTCTATTATTAACAATCTCTCCTCAAAGAAATTTTGTGAACCTCCTTCATTCTCTCTCTTTGTAAATTACCTCTTCTATTGTGTTATTCATAACTTGGTGTCCTTTCTTGAATGGAGTTATCCTTCATGCGAGTGCATGTTTGTTCCTTGGTTAGGATGTATTCCTTGCTTGAAATGGTACATCTCTTATGAGTAATCTCTCTCTAGAAGTTGTGTAATTCTTCTCATTTTCCTACACTTGGGGGGCAATGATCACTCTCTCTCTTTCTCTAAGGATCCACTCTTTCCTATGTTGTGGATGGTGTGAGTTTTATTACTTGATGTCATTCCTTGTGTGGAATTGTTGTTGTTCACTCAAGGGTTCTCTCTTATACAAGAGGTGTAATTCATTGAAAAAAATATCTTTCACACTTGATAATGTACATCTATAATAAATTCACCCATCCCCATTGGGATAAAAGTGAGTCATCCTTCATCAATAATCTCTTTCACCTAGCAATAGGAGCAAGGATTGAATTCTTGTTCTCTACTACATTTCATTCTAGAAGATGTTATATTTGTCTAAGACAAATCCTTTTGGGGGGTATATGTCTTTTGAACAAAGATCTCTTCTCCTCCAAGGATCTCCTTTACACTTATAGAAAGATATCTCTTTTCAACTATCTTATCCTTGCTTGAAGAGTATTCCCTCTCTTGCTTGGATCTATTACATTGTTGCATAATGGATATCTTCTTTGTGTTGAGGTAGGTATTCTTGTTCTACTTTCCTTAAGATATCAACATTAAACTATGTTGACATCTTAAGGGGGGGCACCCACACTGCTCACTTTGTATTATATTTCTCTCACACATTGTATCTCTTATACAGTGGGTCATTCTCGGAACCAGAGCATAGCCTCTTAGAGTGAGATGTCGCCACTTTTTTCTTATACAGTGGGTCATTCTCAAAACCAAAACACAGCCTCTTAGAGTGAGATGTCACCACTTTTCTCTTATACAGTGGGTCATTCTTAGAACCAGAATACAACCTCTTAGAGAGAGATGTCATCACTTTTCTTTTATATAATGGGTCATTCTCAGAACTAAAGCATAGCCTCTTAGAGAGAGATGTCGTCACTTTTCTTTTATACAGTGAGTCATTCTCAAAACTAGAGCACAACCTCTTAGAGAGAGATGTCATCACTTTTCTCTTATACAGTGGGTCATTCTCGGAACCAGAGCACAATCTCTTAGAGTGAGATGTTACCACTTTTCTCTTATAAAGTGGGTCATTCGTGGAACTAGAGAGCAACCTCTTAGAGGGAGATGTCACCACTTTCTTGACATTTGTACAATACATCTTATATAGGTTGTAGCATACTTGGGCATAGACTCCTATGAGGTGCTTCTAACCTCACTTGCACACACATGCACAAGGTTGAGTGGAACTAACAGTGTTCTCACTCTTCTCCCTTACATGGATCACCTAGACAAAATCTAGGGGCTAGTTTTCCATGTCCTTTTTCTCCATGGATCACCTAATTCTAGGGGCAAGATGTCCATGGTTCCTTTGGTTTTCCTTTTCTCTCATGGATCTATTACTACTTATCAAGTTGCCATTAGTTTTATATCCAAAGTCATTCTATATACTCTAGTCGGTCACTTCTACCGAAATATTCAGTTGGTATGCACAGTCCAGTCAGTTATAGAAGAAAGTAGTCAAGAGCCCAATATGCACCGAGTTGTCTACCAAGTATCATTCCATGTCTACCAAGCAGCAAAGATGACACACCAAGTTGATATACACCGAGTGAAATGTGTTACCAGATTCATTGAACTTGGACATACATATGAAAACGTGTTACAAGATCAAGGAACATAGAACCGTTACCACATTGGAAATTGCACTTAAAGATTGTGTATGATTTTGAGGTCATCTAACCAATGAAATATTTTGCATGGTTATTCATTCGATAAAACATGTTTGTAAGATCGAAGCAATGAATGGATCACCAACATAAGAGATCTATTTATACAACATGGATTGAGATCAGATACACATGTAGTATGACAAAAAGGAAGATATAGAAATATATGAAGCAAGACATGTGAAAGCAATAAGTGTTATGATTGTTATAGAGACACAGAGGTCACTGAGAAGGATTTTAGAGAACAATCAAAGAATAGAGTAAACAAAAGGGTTTACCGTGTTACTATATGGGTTATTGAGGTATGCTATAAGAAAGGTAATCTTATTTTGAGCACATAGAATCTGTTATAACATTCCAGATGTAAAGTTGCAGATATTTGTAATGATTTTATTGTAATATTTTGAAGTTGTAAGAGAAACCTTTAATAGGGTAAAAGACTCTAATCAAGTCTATAAATTGTAAAGCCTCTAACCAAGTGCAACATTTAGATTAAGTGTTGTAAAATCCTTTAGCAAGGTAGATCTAACAGATCTTGATACTCCTAAAAGGGTAAGCTATCAAAAATAGCTAAACATGTAGCTCTAACCGAGCAACCTTTATTATTGAAGTAGTGAAGTTGTGGGTGCCATCCCCACCGCAGTTTTTCTCTCTAACCAATAGTTTCTGCATAACCAAAATATATGTGTTATGGAGTGAATCATGTATGATTGTTATTTATTTGTTTTAGCATTATATTATGTTACTGCACTATTCAGTTTATGCATAACAATAAAGATATTGTTAAGAAAAGGATTTGAAGTACTGATTCACCCCTCCCCTCTCCGTACATTAGCTTTCCATATTGGGCCTAACAATTGGTATCAGAGCTTCAATCTTGGAAAAGGGTTTAACTGCCTAAAGAGAAAGATCTTATCAATGGAAGGATATAAACAATCTCAAAGGATTGTGTATCTCCAAGAACAGCTGGATCATGCTAATCAAGTGATTGCAGACATGCAAAGGCAAATGCAAAAATCTTTGAAAGTGAGAAGAAGATTATCTAATGATTTGCAAGACTCTTAAGAGTTAGTGGAACAAATTGAGACATCATCTGAGAACAGTATATCTGAAGAGACTAAAGAAATGATTGGAGTATTGAAAGAAAAGAACAAAGCACTGGTTGATCAACTAAAAGCAATGAAAAGAGAACATGAACATTTCAGCACACAGATGACTGAAAATATTGATGCATTGAGGATAGCCGAGGATAAAGTAAGAGATCTAGAAAGAGAGAAACAACAACTTGAAGCCTTAGTATCTGATAAGAATGATGAAATCACAAGGTTGACTGGAATTCAACAAAACCTATCAGATCAACTAGGTTATGCACATCATGAAGCAAATCTGAAAGATGATGAGAATCAAGCATTGAAATTTGAAGTATCAAGGTTGACCAATGAACTTGAAACAGAGAAGAAATCCAAAGAAACACTGAAGAAGAGTTATGAAGCATCAAAGATGTTGGATGAGCAACTGAATACAAGATGACCCAACAAAGATACAGGACTCGGTTACAAAGGAAAAGACTCTACCGAGAAGGGAATTCATACTACCGAGAGAGGAGAATCATCAAAGCAAGCTGGAATCAAGAAGAACATCAAAAGAAAGAAGCCTATTTGCAACTATTGTGGAAATCAAGGTCACACTACCAACATGTGCCAAATCAAAAAAGGTAAGCAACCGAATGTCACTAAGTCTAATGGTTATTGTTACAATTGCAATAAATATGGTCACATATCTAATCAATGTAGGACAAAGTCTGTTAACAATTATCAGAAGGCAAAATTCAAAGGGTTTTATAAAAATTGCAATAGATATGGACATAGTACCGAGAAGTGTTGGTATAAGAAAAAGAACTATATGTGGTATGCACACCGAGAAAATACTGGAAGCTACCGAACCCATAGAGATCTTAATCGACAATATGCTGTAGTACCATGGGATTACAATACAAGGATATGGTGTGAATATTGTGGAAGATATGGACATATAAGTGCCCACTTCTTTATAAGGTTTGGGATGAACAACCGAAGATCATGGAGAAATCCTGGTATGGCATGTTTTCATTGTCACAAAGTAGGACATTTGGCTGGAGATTGCAGAGATCAACCTAGAAAAGACATTGAGGAAATAAAAGAAAAATTAAAGATGATTTGGAAAAAGAAGGAAATTGTGTCAAATGAAGAAAGCACCTTACCTACCGAGTTAGGTGCTCCTATTCCAAATTAATCGGTAAATGTATGAAGGGACTGCATTCTCTCAAGGTTAAATCTTAACAGTTCCTATTTTATTATGTACTTAATTCAAAATTTGCATAGTTAAGATGTAGTAGTAAGCTTGAAATTCTATCAAAGTCTCTTTGGAGCACTATACAGGAAACTTGTCAAGTCGGTGAATACAGGAAACCTGTCAAGTCGGTGAATATAGGAAGTTTGGTTACTCGGTTAAAGCACAAAAAAAAGGGGAAAGAAAGTTTAGTGGAACCGAGTGCATTTAATGTTTTTGACCTAACTTGCACGGAGCCCGATAAGGTATATTGTGTACTTAAAGCATTTATGTGGTCATTTTTTACTTACCAAGTTTTTGAGAGAGAAGAGCAAAGCAAATCAAAGGTGATCAAACCTTCTACAAAGCAAAATTCAAGGTATTTACATCAATCTCAACACATTGTTAAGCTGGTTTACCCATCTTATCAAGTTGTTATTATCTGCTAAGTGTGAAGCATCCGTTGTTTGAAAATCCTCAAACCCTAAGGATCTTTTGTTAGTTTTCATCTAAAATCTACAAATGGCACCTAAGATCCAAGATCCCATTGTTGTTAAGAATGTTGAAAAGCCCTCACTAAAATACTCTTTAACTCCCAAAGTTGCATCTAAACTGGATGACAAACCGCATTTTCACTTATCCCGGATAGAGTGTTATTAGTCGAGGATGTGAGATCCTTCACCAAATGTTGTGTTGAAGAACTCGGTCACGTTGAAATCAAAGACACCTATGATGAATTGTGCACTGATGGAAAATTGGATAGCAAGTATGAGCACATTAAGATCAAGGGATTAACTGAAGCCCTAACCTATCCCCATGTGTTCAAACCCCAGTGGGTCAAGTTTGTTCTGAGCAGAGTTCATGATGACTTCATGTGGCTAGAAGAGCAACCGTTTAAAATTACCAAGGAAATCATTCATCTGATTACCAGTTACCCTATTTATGATCATGCCCGAGCTCAAAAGATGATATCACAGAAGGAATCAATCACTTTAAATGGAGTGGAATCAGATTGCAGAGGACTGAAATTGAACAATGTCACTGATGTAGAACTAAAATTTGCCATTAGAGTAATAGGTTACTGTTTCTTCCAATCGGCAAGGGAAAACAGTGTACCCTGTGCAACAGTAGACCTAGCATACAAAATTGTGAAAAAGGGAATGAAAATTGATCTATGTGAGGTGTTGCTAAAAAACCTGTTTGAGAATCTGAAAACCATCAGGAAGCCCAAGAAGAACAACTCGGCTAATACACTAAAGTTTGGATCACTACTTGTATGCATGTTTTTCTATTTTGAAAAATTCTTTCCATTAGTCGGTAAAGTTGTTTGGTAACTACACCGACCAATCACCCATCAGATCAATGACTTCATCAAGAAGCTAGGTGATAATTTTAATGATATTATGGATGATTACTTCAGTAAGTTTCAAGAGAAAATGCATAACAGGTAACGGATTCCACCCAAGCTAGTGGAGAAATACAAAGATGACATATGTTTTGAAGTAGACACTGATTCCTGTTATGTGAATGCTATGGAACCAAGAACTCAATCTTTGTCACCTATGGGTTATGAGATTGATTTTGACATCACACAATAAAAAATTGATCCATTTCTTACATTACCAAGGCATGCTACCGAGCTGAGGTATGTAACCTACGAAGAAGTGAAAGAAAAAGTAAAAATGAGCATTGTAGTACCCAAAGCTACAAGAAAGGCAACAAAGATGATAAAGGCATTATCGAAGAAATTCGGGGAAGATTATTCCTACACACCTGTCAAAGGCACTATAGCCATTACTGAAGAGGAATCTGAAGCCCAAGAGGCAGCTATAACACTGAGCACCGAATTGCCTAAGGGAAAAGTGTTGAAAAGAAAGAAACAGGATACATCAAAGGCCTCACCGACTCCTCCAGCAAAGCGACCTAACACTAGAGCATCTACAACTTCATCGAGTAAGAAAACAAAGAGTGTTACTATTCCCAAGGTAACAAAAACTTACAAGAAATCTACTCGAAGACTCATTTTGGCATAAGAGTCTAGTGACACCAAATCTAAGGATGCAAGCAAATTTTAGATTGTCAAGAGCAAGAAGGTAAATGTACATAGTGTTGAAAATTTTTGAACTAATCTGAAGGAATATGGTGGATTTGGAGGATTCAGATATGTTAAGTATGAATCCAGAAATGAAGATGAAAAGAGACAAATAGAAGAAGTTGTCATCTGCACACTTCTGAAATTCCGATTGGTCCCTTTAGAAGTCTCTAATTCTCTTCCAAAAGAATTATATGCACATATTGATAACAGGTGGCAATATGCCCTGGAATCGAAGAAATAGATCAGAGAAAGAAGTTTGGTGCATCTCTTTCCTGACATGTCAGTAGCTGAAATAAAAGAACATCTGACAACCTACCACACAAAGTTCCTCGTCAAACAAAAAGCCTTGAAACTGATGAATGGGCTGTATATTGAAGTGGAAAATGAGACAAAAGAAAAGTGGTAGGAAATATTTAGAAACAAGGATGTCGGTGAGCAAGCTGAAGTTGAAATAGTTGATGTCACGGAGCAAGATCCTGATGTTACCGAGCAAGACCCTACTGACACCATTCAAATAGATGAAGATATCATGGATACAGAGGCACCTAAATAGGAAATGATAGAAGGAAATGCATATGCAAAACTTGTATCTAGTGAATCAGTCTTGGAACAAGTTCAGCCTTATCCACCAGTCAATCAACCTATCTCAACCGAAGCCCCTTAGGATACAGATCAAGGCACCGAAGGTCACAAGTCTACAACAGGAGAAGGTACTACTCAAGAATAGACGTCTTAGGATCCTTCTAGCACTAAAAATGTTGCAACTAAGACACCAAGTACCGAGACACCAAAGGACACTACAGAGGCTAAAGAAACCGACCAAAGTTTTGCCTCTACCGAGCAACCTACCGAGGGTCATCAAGCCTCACAAGCCATTGTCTTAGTTCAATCGGTGAAAGGAAAAGAAAAGAAGATGAAAAAGAATAGTTTCAAAGTAGATTTGTCAAAACCAATAGTGTTACCCAATGTTGATATATCTAAATTAAAGGGGCAAGCACTCATTGATTTTGGTGAACTATGCAAAGCAAAGGCCAAACAAGAGAAGCAAATGGCTATTCAAAAGAAAAATAAAGTACTTCAGAAGGTGAAAGCACTCTTAACAGATATGCTACCTAAAGCTACAATAACCAAAGATGCAGCCATCCACATTCAACTGGATGAACTCCTAACCAAGATAGAGACATCTAGAGTAGATGCATTTGAATATTTGAGCAAGCTAAAAGACAAGGAGCTCACTGCAAAAATGATAGAAGAGGTACAGAAAGCTATAGCTATTGGCAAAGTTAAACTTGTCAAATTTATTGCTGAGTTGACCCCTCAACTCAAGCACATTCATTATTTATTTCAGAAACTCTATACATTTTCTTTATTCATTAAAGACATCAAAAATAAAATTGAAGAAATTGAGAAAGAGATCACTGATCTCTCAAATAAGTTGACCACAGAGCCCAATTCAGTTCAGAATTTCTATACAAAGTTACAACAGCTCATGGCTCAACAATTGGACCTAAGAAATGAAGAACACAAGATCAGGATGGACATAATGACACTTCAGACATTATTCCTTCCTCATCTTTCATCTATCCAAGAACAGATCAACTGAGCCACATACTTATCTACTACACAAGAGGGAAGCACTTTAGATGGCTTAATATCATTATTGGCTGATATTCAAGCGCATAATTCTTTAATGGATAGTGTAAAGGACACCCTCTCTGTCGCTCTCACTGAAGCATGGACAAAGTACAAATCCATTTTTGACCAGTTGCCACCACCGAATGGTAACTAAATTTTGATGTTTGTCAAAAAGGGGGAGTGATATAGTATTCAAAGCATCAAAGTATAGTATCAAACAAAAGGAGTGTAGTATACAGGGGGAGTATACCGAGCAGAGTAAGCAGAGTATCCAAGAGCAGTGAACCGAGCAGTGAACAGAATAGTAAGCAAAGAACAAGAGTAGATTACCAAGCATACAAAATCAAAGTTTTGTACAGTATATTGATAAGGGGAGTATATATGGATATATTATTTCATTTACTAATGTACATATTGTCAGTTTAGTCAAATTTTGCAGAGTTTATAGATTATTGAGTTATGACTTTGAAAGTAGTTTTGTCAAACATCTCAACTAATGTCAAAATGGGAGATTGTTACTACTTATCAAGTTGCCATTAGTTTTATATCCAAAATCATTCTATAAACTCTAGTCGGTCACTTCTACCAAAATATTCAGTTGGTATGCACAGTCCAGTCGGTTATAGAAGAAAGTAGTCAAGAGCCCAGTATGCACCGAGCTGTCTACCAAGTATCATTCCATGTCTACCAAGCAGCAAAGATGACACACCGAGTGAAACGTGTTACCAAATTCATTGAACCTGGACATACATATGAAAATGTGTTACAAGATCAAGGAACATAGAACCGTTACCACATTGGAAATTGCACTTAAAGATTGTGTATGATTTTGAGGTCATCTAACCAATGAAATATTTTGCATGGTTATTCATTCGATAAAAAGTGTTTGTAAGATCGAAGCAATGAATGGATCACTGACATAAGAGATCTATTTATACAACATGGATTAAGATCAGATACACATGTAGTATGAAAAAAAGGAAGATATAGAAATATATGAAGCAAGACATGTGAAAGCAATAAGTATTATGACTGTTATAGAGACACAAAGGTCACCGAAAAGGATTTCAGAGAATAGTCAAAGAATAGAGTAAACAGAAGGGTTTACCGAGTTACTATATGGGTTACTGAGGTATGCTATAAGCAAGGTAATCTTATTCTGAGCACATAGAATCTGTTATAACATTCCAGATGTAAAGTTGCAGATATTTGTAATGATTTTATTGTAATATTTTGAAGTTGTAAGAGAAACCTTTAATAGGGTAAAAGACTCTAATCAAGTTTATAAATTGTAAAGCCTCTAACCAGGTGCAACATTTAGATTAAGTGTTGTAAAATCCTTTAGCAAGGTAGATCTAACAGATCTTGATACTCCTAATAGGGTAAGCTATAAGAAATAGCTAAACATGTAGCTCTAACTGAGCAACCTTTATTATTGCAGTAGTGAAGTTGTGGGTGCCATCCCCACCACAGTTTTTCTCTCTAACCAAGAGTTTCTGCGTAACCAAAATATATGTGTTATGGAGTGAATCATGTATGATTGTTATTTATTTGTTTTAGCATTATATTATGTTACTGCACTATTCAGTTTATGCATAACATTAAAGATATTGTTAAGAAAAGGATTTGAAGTACTGATTCACCCCTCCCCTCTCAGTACATTAGCTTTCCATATTGGGCCTAATAGGATCACCAAAGTGTGTATTCATGTTCTATCTCTTCTTCCTCTCATGAACTCATAGTTTTACTATTGGTGGTTCATGGATGATGCCAGCTTTTCTCCTTCATGTGATTATTTGTGTTTATATGATGGCATTTGTCTTTGTGTTTCAGCTAGTTGTTGAGACATTTGAGTATTGAGGTCTCTTTGACTTGTTGATTTGTGGTCTCATGTTTTGGTTTTTATCATGTGTCTTTTGTGGTTTGTCTTGTTTTGTTTGTCTTGTTCTTTTTTTGTGTGTGCTCTTGCATAATGTTTGAGTGAGTTAAGATCCTCAGATTCGGGGCTTGGTTCCTTGAGATTAGTGACATCTTATACTCCTTGTGATCTTTCTTCCTATCTCTCATCTTTATCTCTCTTTTTCTTCTACTTTACTGGTAGTATTGGCCTAATTCATACTCCCGCTAAAGTGGGGGCTAAATATAGCATCATAAAATTGCAACCCTTTCAATTTTGATCGTATTTTAGGCCCTCACCTTTGCGACTGCATTCCCCTACTTAATTGGGACCCCTCTCTACATCATCATTTCAAATATTCTCCTGTCTTGGCCCCTGCATCACCTTGAGACCCTGTCTAGGCCCAAAAATAGAGTAAGAAAGGGGCATGGCACCCCTGTCCTCCCTCTTAGAGTGGCCCTAAGATGGGCCCATCTGACCCTTGGACCTAATTTTCTTCTTGGGAACTTAAATTCTCCTATGTCGGCCTTCAATGAGATGAA
>NC_081406.1:502606571-502844045 GCF_030272615.1 Cryptomeria japonica
GATTATAGAGATGTATCTCCTAGAACGGGTACTAAGACAATCTGGAGAGGTACAGGTGACACTAGTAGTTACTGCTTATTTTGCTCATGTATCTTAGGAGGTATTTGATTGGGGGGTTTGTATACAACCACATGTTGCATCTACTGAGTTTGATACTCTTCAGCCAATACTCTGGGGTTGGGGTAGAGGTGCAGCGGATCTAGGGACTACGCTAGAGTATGATGCATGGTGGGTTAGACATAGGCCTATTCCACTTATTGATCATGTCCATCTGATTACAACACAGTAGATCTGACATCCTAGGTAGAGATTGAGGATAGACATGGGGGAGAGAGCTGAAGGAGGAGAGGAGGGAGGAGATGAGGGAGGTGGAGGAGATGAGGGAGGAGATGAGGACATAGACATTGGTGGAGACACTAATTCTCCTAGCAGTGGAGATGACAATGATTCTTCAGGGTCATCGAGTAGTGAGGATGGTGATGATGATGATGAGATGTCAGAGCTGGAGGATGTGCCTGCTGCAGAGGGTGGGGGAGGACAGGTGGGTGACAGGGATGATGATGATCCACATATTCTCAAAGCGTGGGTTCGAAGTCTAGAGGAGGAGGTTGCTAGATGAGATGCCAAGCGAGAGGCTTACCATGTAGACTGTGGTGCTTTAGAGGCTGACAGGGATCATGTCCAAAGGGAGAGAGATGAGGTAGTCAGACGGTCATATATGATTTAGGTTGCCTACGATCAGCACTTTGCTCCGAGTACTAATCCATGGAGTCAGTCTGACAAACTTTACTATACTACATAGGAGGCTTTTTATTATTGATGGCTATATTATGACATTGTATCTGAGGGACAAAGAGCTCCTAGTTTTAGTGTTGTTAGAGGTCATTCTAGTTCTAGTAGGACTTCCACATGGAGGACCAGTAGTGGTGGTGTTATGGGACCACCTCGACATCCTGGGGTAGGAGCTAGTGGACATGATCCACTTGCTGATAGAGGAAATGTCAGTTGAGACATTTTGATCATGTTATTTGAGCCTTCGGTCTTGTTTATTGTATTGATACACATTATCATTTTTGAGTTATATATATGATATGCAGTTTTTTGTTGGCGATCTATTATGCTTTGTTTTCCATGTATGCTTATATGATGCTATGAGTTATATGATTTATATCTATTTGATTCTATATAATTCATGAATACAATGGTTACTACATGATTTATCAATGATGCTTTATGAGTGCAATGAGTACTACATGTATGCATTTTTTTACTGATGTTTATGAATGCAATTTGTTTCTATATGAATGCATGTTTTTGTATGATAATGCCAAAACAAATATTTAACTCAGATGTACCTTAAAGAAATGTTAGTAAGATAAAAGAGAGAAGAGATTGATGAAAGAATGATGTCAGAAAGAATATACGATTTAGAGAGAAGATGAGAAATCAACAAACTATCAAGAAACAAACGAGATGAGAATGAAATTGAATGAATCATGAACCTATGTCATTTATTTTATTACGCAATATATATTCATCACTGAGCCTTATTATTGAACAATGAAGCTTAGCACATCAGGGTATAAGCAACCAAGATGTAAAGATATCTCATTGAAGAAACAAACACGTAGCAGACAAGGAGTGAACCCCTTCATTTTGGGAAATACACTAGGGGTCAAGGTATGTGTGGCATTCACAAGCTGAATTCTCCTATCACAGACACCTACTAGAGAAATTTCCCTAGAACTTCATCGGTTCACACCATAAACAACAAACAAAAAAAAATATAATGCCCATCATGGCTCCTCTAGTCACTTGTGGACATCCCTGAGTAGCATAGGGACATAACCTGTTGCCAAATGATAAAAGATAAAGGCTGACCCGGAGAAAATTCAGTAGCTATACTGACCTTGTGCCTTCATTCTCAGTTGCTTGATGTGATGGTTGATAATGTCTGATCTCAGAAAGTTGCGGACCCCCTTTAAGGCTAACCTGTTTGATTTTGAGTGTATCCTCTTCTATTTAAGACAAGATAATGATCACTTGATATGGATATGATATGATTGATAAGAGAGTTTGATCAGTTGATTGCAGATGTTTGAATAGATAGTCATATCCTTTCTTAACTTCGTACGAAGTGTTTGGTGGATATCTGCTAGGGTATTTGTTTCTCGTAAGACATTTTATTGCAAGTTTTTTGATTGATTGATTTTTTATTTTTAGTTCTTTTTGTTGGCATTATGAGAACCGGTATGTGGACATAATGACATTGTATGTTGTCATTGATGTCAATATGTTGCAAAGGTGTGAACTGACATATGTAAGAACCGGTATAACACTATGAACCGACATTTGTGCCAAAGTGAAGCGGTGTGCTTGTTCAAGATGAACCAGTATATGGTTATGGGAATCAACACATGGAAGTTCTATATAACTACCGGTTGGTAGTCTCAAATTTAGGGTTTCCGATTGAAGTGCTTCAAGTCTGTATGGCTCAACCGGTGACTTTGTACGATGAGTTAGCATGATAACAAAGAACAAGATCATGTTACCACGTAAGACTTGTGTGCATGAAGGATTGTGCATGAAGAAGATCTTGCTTATCTACCTTGGGAATATGAGAAGACTATAAAATGAAGATAACATGTGATGGGTTATTAGCCACCATGAAAATGACAGAAAATGAACAATGGAGATTAATGCAGTATGCTCAACGGTCAAGATTGAACCGTTTGAATTCCTTAACCTATTAGGTTTAGGGTTTAGGCTACTGACCCAACTGTTTTCTATAAGGTCGACATTACGACTCTTTCTAGGGTCGTTGGCAAAAGTTATGTGTGAGTATCTAAGAGAAGGGATACGTGATTCTTGCCAGACCAAGAGGAGAGAAGTGATACCTGCAGGGTGTAAGTGCAGAAGGAAAAGAGGAGCCTAAGTGGATCTACATTGGCATCAAGTGTTGTTACCAGATCATTGTAATACCCGTTGATCTCTAACCACCTCAACAGTTGGAAAATCCCTTAACAAGGTAGCCTTAACCAGCTTGTTGTAAATCCTTTAAGAGGGTAACTCTAAGCTACTGAGTTCAAATTCCTTTAGCTATTGAGTTCTTGAAATCCTCTAACAAGGTAACCTTTAACAGGGTTTAACCCTTAATCGGGTATTGTAGCCATCCCTTAACTGGGTGATCTCTAATAGGATCGGTTCCTAACAGAACCTATTGTAATGTCTCTAACTAGACAAGGCTCCTAATAGAGTGGACTTCCAAAGAGTTCAAAAACAGCTTGTGGGTACTCATCCCCACCGTGGTTTTTCCCAGTTGGGTTTCCACATGAAAATAATGTGTGTCATGTGTGATGCTTTTATCTTGTGATGCTTTGCTATTGTTTGTCAAGCATATGATGGTTTTGTGTTTTATGCCTATCAATAAAACATATAGAACTAGCTGTTATTATGATCTGATGATAGATCACCTATTTATGCATAAGGGTGAAATGGTAGTGTAGTCTCAAGTTGAATGAAAGGCTAAGTGGGTAACCGGTTAATTCTTGTCTCAGACATTCTTAGGTTTACCAGTTGCACTCTGTTTCAAACCGGTATCTCTGTCTGCCAGTCTTTTGAAGTGTTTGTTGTCAAACTGGTTTAAGACAATGTTTTTTGCCTGTACTGATTCAACCCCCCTCTCAGTACCAATTTGGTACTATTTTCTCATCATTGAGTTATCAATTGGTATTAGAGCATCCTCCAAGTCCTCTATGTTATAAGCTTAACCACTTAAGGTAAAGATCCCAGTCAAATGATGAAGAGGGAAGGTCCAAAGTTTAATAGGGAAAACTTCAATATATGGAAAGATGGGATGAAGATATTCATCAGAAGCATGGGTGCTCAACATTGGAGCTATGTTGAGAGTGTCTATGTTGCCCCTATCGGTACTCTCACCGATGACCAAAAGAGAGAGAAAAAAGAAAATGGGTAAGTCATGGAAGTCCTAATTAGTAGTTTATCTGACATTGAGTTTATTGATGTTTAGGACAAAGTAAATCCCAAAGAGGTATGGGATGCTCTTGAAAATATCTATGGCGGTGATGAACATGTAAAACAAGCTAAGGAAGAAAGCCTAAGAGGGAAGTTTGAAGATATGTGGATGGTTGAAGGTGAGACCATTCAACGGTATGGAATAAGAATCAAAACCATTGTTGGAGGTATCAAGAGTGCAAGTGGTAAAATAGAAGATTCCATTGTGGTAAGAAAAGTCCTGAGATCCCTATTGTCGGTCTATGCAATAAGGGTTGTTGCTATTCAGGAGCTAAGATCAATAGACAAGACTAAGGTATCCTTGGACTCCATCATAGCAAAGTTGATAGCCTATGAGCTAAATAGTTTTGATGGCAATGTTCAAAAGACTGAATCAACATTCAAAGCTTCTGATATACCATCCAGAAAAGGAAAAGAAGCTAGCACTAGTGGTGAACCAAGACAAAGCAGAGAAATGGATGATGAGGAGATTTTGATGGCTTTTGAAGCTCTCCTTGCCAGGAAACTTCCTAAGGGAACTGGCAAATACAAAGGTAAGCTACCTTTGAAATGCTTTTCTTGTAACTGGATAGGACATATTGCTGTAAACTGTCCTAATGGAGACAACAAGGACAGACCGGAAAGGTTCAAGAAATTCAAAGGAGGAAACCGGAGGAACTGTTTTGTGGCAGTTGATGAAGGTGTCACAGATGAAGAATCAGAGGATGAAGAAAATGAAGATATTGTGTTTGTTGCTATCAAAGAAGATGTGTCAGATAAGAAGGCTCTTGTCTCCCAGTTTCAAAATTCCAATGAGTGGATCATTGACAGTAGTTGTTCTCACCATATGACTGGTGACCGGAGCAAGTTTCTATCCTTGGAGGAGTATGATGGTGGTGTGGTTCACTTTGGCAATGATGCACCTTGTATGGTCAAAGGCAAAGGGCCCATCTCTCTGAATGGAAAGAGTAGTGCTAACAATGTGTACTAGGTTGATGGTCTCAGACACAACCTTCTAAGTGTTGCCCAGCTAAATGACAGTGGCCTCACTCTGGAATTCAAGAATGGAGTTTGCAGAATCAAAGGAAAAGATGGTGAATTGGTGGCCATCAACATGTAGACCAAAGGTAACCTATTTCATCTGAATGCAAATATAAGTACATGTCTTATGGCTAAATTTGATGATAGCTGGATATAGCATAGGAGACTCTGCCATGTAAACTTTGATAACATTGTAAAGGCTAGTAAGATCAAGGCAGTTAGAGGGTTACCGGTGCTAAGCAAACTGGATAATACCTTGTACAGAGAGTGTCAATTGGGGAAAATGTCTTCCTCAACTTTTAAAGATAAATCTTTCACTGCTGACAACTTGCTTGATCTTGTGCATACTGATTTGTGTGGTCCTATGAAAACTAGGAGTGTGCAGGGTGATAGGTACTTCATGATTCTCACTGATGGCTACTCAAGAATGATGTGGGTCACATTCTTGAAAGACAAGTCTGAAGCCTTTGTAAAGTTTAAAGCTTTCAGAGCATTAGTGGAGAAGGAAAGCGGTAAAAAGATCAAGTGCCTAAGAACTGATCAAGGAGGGGAATTCACTTCCGATGAATTCAACAAGTACTGTGAAGAACATGGCATCAAGAGGCAATTGTCTGCCCCCCAGACTCCATAGCAAAATGGCCTAGCAAAGAGGAATAACCGGACTGTGGTTGAAGTAGCTAGAACCATGTTGATTCAAGGAAAGGTAGCTCACACCTTTTGGAGAGAAGTGGTGAGCACTGCAATCTACACAATGAACCAGGCACTCATCAAGAAAGGTAAGGATAAAACTCCTTATGAGTATTGGACTGGTAAGACACCTGTGGTTAGCTACTTTAGAATGTTTGGTAGCAAATGATACATCAAGAGAAGTGAACACTAGAGAAAATTTGATGTGAAATGTGATGAGGGAATATTCCTAGGATATTCCACCAAGAGAAAAGCTCTCAAGTGTTTCAACAATAGGACTCAGACAATTGTGGAAAGCATTAATGTAAGAGTTGATGAAACCTCTGAGAAAACTGAGGAAACTGGTAGTGAGCAAGTAGTAAGTGAACCGGTTACAACCTTCTGAGAACCGGTTGTCAGTCAACCAAGTACTAGTAACAGTGTTCCTACACCGGCAGATGTAGATGCTGATACTAATGGAGATGAGGATGAAGAAAAAAAGCAAGAGGAATTTATCAAGACCATTCCTCGGTATGTTAAGCTGAATCATGATCCTAAGCAGATCATAGGAGATAAGGATGCAGGAATCCTTACAAGAAGAAAAGTCAGAGAAAACTCATGCATGATCTCTGAATTCGAGCCTAAAACATTCAAAGAGGAACATAAGGATGAAGACTGGATCAAGGCAATGGAAGAGGAACTTGACCAGATAGAAAAAAATGGTACATGGTCCTTGGTACCCAGACTAGAGCACAAAAATGTCATTGGTACCAAATGGGTCTTCAGAAATAAGCTAAATGAGGGTGGCATAGTGATTAGAAACAAAGCCAGACTAGTGTGCAAAGGATATGCCCAAGAAGAAGGAGAAGACTATGGTGAAACCTTTGCTCCTATAGCCAAATTGGAAGGAGTCTGTATGCTTCTAGCATACGCAACTTTTAAAGGCTTCAAAGTATATCAAATGGATGTAAAATCTGCATTCCTAAATGGTGTACTTGAAGAGGAGGTGTATGTAGAGCAATCAGATGGGTTTGCCCTATCTGAAGATAGTGACATGGTGTGTAGGCTACATAAAGCCTTATATGGTCTAAAGCAAGCACCTAGAGCATGGTATGAACGCCTGCATTCCCATCTTGTGAAGATTGGATTTGAGAGAACAAGTGAAGATAGAAATATCTACTTGAAGTCTGAAGGAGATCAGATCCTGATCTATGAGGTATTTGTTGATGACATTATCTTCGGTGGAGATGACAAGATGAGTCATGAGTTTGCTGATGAGATGAAGAAAGAGTTTGAGATGTCACTCATAGGGGAGATTAAGTTCTTCATTGGACTGCAGATCCAGCAGATGAGAGATGGAATCTTTATCACTCAGTCCAAGTATGTCAAAGAGGTGTTGAAGACCTTTGGCATGGAAGATAGCAAACCGGTTGGTACATTGATGGTGACCAGCTGTAAACTATCCAAATAGGATGACTCAGCATTGGTCGATAAGAAGGAATACCGATCAATGATTGGTAAATTGCATTATGTAGTGCATAGCAAACTAGATATTGCACATGCAGTTGGCATTACTACAAGGTTCCAGAAAAGTCCAAGAGAATCCCACTTGGTTGCAGTCAAGCAGATTCTTAGGTATTTGAAGGGAACTGTTGACTATGGATTGTAGTATCCATACAGAAAGGATTTCAACTTGAAAGTGTTCACAGATGCTGATTGGGCTGGTAATGTAGATGACTGGAAGAGCACAACTGGTGGTGCATTCTTTCTTGGTGGTAGACTGGTCTCCTAGATGAGTAAAAAGTAGAGTTTTATCCCTCAGTCTATAGCAGAAGTGGAGTATGTTGTAGCTTTCATGAACTGCACTCAGACAATTTGGATGAAGCATGTATTGAATGGCTTCAAAGTTTCTATATCTGAACCGGTAAGCATATTTTGTGACAATACTAGTGCAATTAATATCTCCAAGAATCTGGTTTTACATTCTAGAACCAAGCACTTTGAGCTTAAGTATCATTTCTTGAGGGAAAAGCTTCAAAACAAAGAAATTGCACTGGAGCATGTTTCCAGTAAGGAGCAGTTAGCAAACATATTCACCAAGCCTCTTCCAAAGACTACATTTACATACTTGAGAGGTGAATTAGGGGTACTGCCCCTTCAGGAGGTGAACTAAAAGCATATGCTCCACATCAGTCAGGTATTGCATAGTCAAATTTTTTTGGATTGATGTGTTGAACGATGCTACTCCTCAGGGGGAGCAGCATAATGGAGTAGGGAAGCCTGTGCCTCCACTTTGGCATTGTTGTCAAAGGGGGAGAAGATGTGAAGCAGAGAGGAGAAGATATCTACAGAAATTGGGGAATCGATGTGAAGCGGAGAGATATCTTTGTATATTGCCATCAATTCCAAATGGGAAGATTGTTGGCATTATGAGAACCGGTATGTGGACATAATGACATTGTATTTTGTCATTGATGTCAATATGTTGCAAATGTGTGAACCGGCATATGTGAGAATCGATATAACACTATGAACTGACATTTGTGCCAAAGTGAAGCGGTGTGCTTGTTCAAGATGAACCGGCATATGGTTATGGGAACCAGCACATGGAAGTGTTGTATGACTACCGGTTGGTAGTCTCAACTTTAGGGTTTCCGGTTGAAGTGCTTCAAGCCTGTATGGCTCAACCGGTGACTTTGTGCGATGAGTTAGCATGATAACAAAGAACAAGATCATGTTGCCACGTAAGAATTGTGTGCATGAAGGATCGTGCATGAAGAAGATCTTGCCTATCTACCCCGGGAATATGAGAAGACTGTAAATGAAGACAATGTGTGATGGGTTATCAGCCACCATGAAAATGGCAGAAAATGAACAATGGAGATTAATGCAGTATGCTCAACGATCAGGATTGAACCGTTTGAATTCCTTAACCTATTAGGTTTAGGGTTTAGGGTTTATGCTACTGACCCAACTATTTTCTATAAGGTCGACGTTGTGACTCTTTCTAGGGTCATTGGCAAAAGTTGTGTGTGAGTATCCAAGAGAAGGGATACATGATTCTTGCTAGACCAAGAGGAGAGAAGTGATACCTGCAGAGTGTAAGTGCAGAAGGAAAAGAGGAGCCTAAGTGGATCTGCATTGGCATTGAGTGCTGTTACCAGATCATTGTAATACGTGTTGATCTCTAACCACCTCAACAGTTGGAAAATCCCTTAACAGGGTAGCCTTAACCAGCTTGCTATAAATCCTTTAACAGGGTAACTCTAAGCTACTAAGTTCGAAGTCCTTTAGCTATTGAGTTCTTGAAATCCTCTAACAAGGTAACCTTTAACAGGGTTTAACCCTTAATTGGGTATTGTAGCCATCCCTTAACTAGGTGATCTCTAATAGGATCGGTTCCTAGTAGAACCTATTGTAATGTCTCTAACTGGACAAGGCTCCAAACAGAGTGAACTTCCAAAGAGTTCAAAAACAACTTGTGGGTACTCATCCCCACCATGGTTTTTCCTAGTTGGGTTTCCACATGAAAAATATGTGTGTCATGTGTGATGCTTTTATCTTGTGATGCTTTGCTATTGTTTGTCAAGCATATGATGGTTCTGTGTTTTATGCCTGTCAATAAAACATGTTGAACTAGCTGTTATTATGATTTGATGATAGATCACCTGTTTATGCATAAGGGTGGAATGGTAGTGTAGTCTCAAGTTGAATGAAAGGCTAAGTGGGTAACTAGTTAATGCTTGTCTCAGACATTCTTAGGTTTACCGGTTGCACTCTGTTTCAAACCGGTATCTTTGTCTGCCAGTCTTTTGAAGTATTTGCTGTCAAACTGGTTTAAGACAATGTTTTTTGCTTGTACTGATTCACCCCCCCCTCAGTACCGGTTTGGTACTATTTGCTCATCATTGAGTTATCAATTTTCCAAGAGCTTTTTCGATGTTTTTGGATTATGTGGATTGCTATTTGAATGTTTTTGATTGATTTTTTCAGGACATTTTCTAAATGTTTTTGGTTTTTTGGATTTTTGAAGGATTTTCCAATGTTTTTGGATTTTTAAGGATTTCACTATTTTTGGATTTTTAGTTTTTCAGTGTTTTTGGATTGATTTTGATATTTTCGAATGACGTTATATGATTTTAAGGATTTTTTAAGGACTTTATATGAATGTTTTTGATATTTTTGGAGGACATTATATGATTTATTTTTTTTAAAATTTCAGGACTTTATATGAATGTTTTTGATATTTTTGAAGGATGTTATATGATTTTTTTGAATTTTTTCAGTTATGCCCCCAATGTGTAGACCTGCATGATATGATGATATATAGAATGCATGTGGAGACAAAATTTTTTTGACATGAGCTATGTTAATGCAATATGTATGATACAGATGCATTTCCCATTCGAACAAGTTTGACTATGTTTGTTGTAGCCTTTGTAATACACCAATTGAATTGGAGGTGCAAAACATTTCATAGATAAGCGGTCAATCAATCCCTAAGGTCCTTTGGAACATCAAAATCGACATACTTAGTGACTAGGATATACAAATGGAGACGCGGAAAACTCCCCCATTGGTTCTTGAAACTTTGATGTTCTTTTGCCCATGTGTGTGCAAATGAGTTAATTCCCTCTCTTGTATTCACTAAAGATCCTAGCATCCTATATGACTAGCTACGTGGATTATCCTGACTTCAAAAGCATCCTGAATAGAGCCTCGCTGCCAGCAAGATTTTAGAGCTCTGACAAGGTTATAGATTGTAATTTCTCAAATATTTCTCCATTTCTAGCAGGTGTTCATAGCCCTGGTGGAGTTACTCGTATGTTCCCATAGTCAATCTTTTTGTCGTACTTGCATGCATGATATTTCAGTTATATATCATTGCCCTTTTTCCTTAAGATGAATATTTGGCATAGCTCTTTTTATTTTTATTTTCTTGCCTTGAATTGTAAGTAATGAAACCTACTTGGGTGTGATAATTATAGTGAGGCTGAAGTAGAATTTTAGATTTTTCACTAGTCATATGATCAACTAGGTGTCTAGAATGAATTTAGATATTTTCTTAATATGTTGAGATATAGAAATTGATAGATTTTGGGTTAACAAGTCTCAAATAGTGAAATCACTACCCAACCATAAGTAAAGCATCATCATAGGTTAATGTTGAAGATGAATGACCTTAGGACTTCAAAGACTTCATGTCCAAATATCTAAGAAAGTAGATGACCCTTGTTTCTCTTGAATGCAAACAAATGACCAATGTGGACAGTTGCCTTGTTTTATTGATGTTGCTATATGAAAATCAATATGATGTGCTTGGAAAGGAACTATATGTAATGCAGTACTTTGAATAATGATATGCATTGCGGAAAGTAAAACCTAAACTAACCCAACCCTTAGGTATAATATTGTTTAAGGTGCATGTTGGTCATAGGGTCAAAGAGTGGATCTCCCTCCATGGTAGCCAAATTGTATGCTCCATTGCCTATAACCCTTGTTATGATGAAAGGACCTAGCCAGTTAGGTTGAAACTTCCCTGTCTTTTCTCATTCTACTAGATACCTTTGGTTCTCTTTGAGAACTAGATCTGCCACTTTGAAATTTCTTGGGCGGACTCATTTATTATAACTCTATCTTAGCATGTTCTAATAACCTTGCAGATGATTAAAAGTTGTTTGTCTCTTTTCATCATGCGTCTCTAGCTCTTGTAATCTTTCCACCTGATAGTCTTCCTCTGATATGATGTTTTGTAAGGAGACTCTTAGAGATGGTATTTCTATTTCAATAGGGAGTATTGCTTATGTACCATAGACAAAGGAATATGGGGTTGCTCCTGTAGGGGTGCGTACTCCTGTTTTGTAAGCCCACAGAGCGGGATTTAACTAGAGATGCCAGTCCCGTCCTGTGTCAGTGATAACTTTCTTAAGGATCTTCAATATTGTCTTATTGGTTGCCTTTGCTTGTTCATTGCTTTGTGGATAATATGGTGTTGCAAATCTCTGTTGTATTTGAAATTTGTCACACAATTCTTTCACTTCTTGATTTTTGAATGGACATCCATTATATGTTACGAAGCACATTGGAATCCCGTATCTACAGATAATATAATTGAGCATGAATTTTTCTATTTGCTTTCCAGTGGTGTATGTAAGAGGAATTGTCTTGACCCATTTGGTAAAGTACTCAGTAGCTGTTAATATGAACTTGTGCCCATTGGAAGAAGTAGGATTGATTTTACCCACTAGATCTAATCCCCATTGTGAAAATGTCCATGGTGATGTAATGGGTTCAAGATCTTATGTTGGTGCATGAATGAGATCTCCATGCATTTGACATTGCTTGCATTTTTGCACATATTTATAGGCATGTGTTTTCCATAGTTGGCTAGTAATAACCTCTTCTTAGCAATTTCTTTGACAATGGTGGACCACTTTGATGCGCCCCACAAATTCCATCATGGACTTCCTTTAGAGCAATTTGTGCTTCATGTTCATCGAGACATTGGAGAAGAGTTCCATCGAAGCCCTTTCTATACAATGTATCAGGTATAATAGTGTGTCTAGATGCCTGACAAATAAGAGTCTTCTTTTGATTTCTAGACAGATCCAGTGACATGTATTGAGTGTGTAAATATGCATATATTTCATTGTACCAAGGGGATTCTAGACCCACAATTGTACATACCTATTCTATTGAGGGAGTTTCATATGTCGGTATCATCAATTGTTCTATAATAAACTCAAACTGAGTTTCATTAGTAGCCATATTTAGAAGAGATCCTATTGTAGCCATGACATCAACTGCCTTGTTTTGTATCCTTGGAATTTGTTCAAAAGTGATTTTGCTGAAATTCTCTTTGTAATCTTCTACCATTTTCTTATAAGGTAGGAGTTTTTCATCTTTCGTATTGTAATCATTGTTAACTTAGTTTACAATTAGTTGTGAGTCACCAAAGACCTATAATTCTTTTATTCTCCATTGTACAATTGTACGAAGTCCTATGAGGAGAGCTTCATATTTGGCTATATTATTCGTGAATGGAAAATTTATCCTAAATAACTTAGGGATAGAATCACCTTGAGGGGTGATGAAAAGAATCTGTTAGGCCCTACCTCAACTCAGTCTAACATTTCAGTGATTTTTATGTTGAGACTATTATGGATGCATTATTTTTATGCATTATGGATTTAGAACCTATATGATTCCATGATTTGGATAACATTGCTATATGTTGATGCTTCATTTATACACTTTATGATATAGAACTCTATATGATTCTAGAATAGGATGAATTTGAGATAGTGTATGTCATTATTGGATTTGCAGGACTTTACTATGATGATAGAAATAGGATGCATGTTTTATGTATGGATCAAAATTATGAAAATTATGATAATTGTATATATGGAGTTATTTGGATGTAAGATGTATTGATTTGTTTTAAATGTATATTGTATGCATACTGTTTGATGTGTATTCTTATTCATGTGCTTTATATTATATGAGGTTATTTGAAATTACTAATGTGTAATTGAGATGCATAGGAAATTATCCATGTGACCATGGAAATATTATGGAGAACCAAACCTAGACCTATGTACGTTTGTAAAACCAGGGTTTGTCTATTTGGAGAGACAACACCCCGTTTGTATAGTATTTTATTTGTGAAAGTGGATGTTGCATGTGTGTTAGATTGAATTTATGTATTTGCATAAATCCAACAAGAGACAAAATTTCATGTATAATTTTGTAAAATTATTTTTATTCTGTCACTTGACACATGTGTTGATTTATGTTTTGATTTTTGAATTTTCTCTTGGAGGGAGTTTTTTAACCATAGCTTTTTCAATTAATTTAATGTGGTTCTATATTTTTCTAGGGTAGAAAATCTTTGGGGTGGTCAACTTAGGTTTGACCCGAAAATTAACTTCAGGTGGGTTTAAAAAGGGTTAAATGGACTCCTAGGGGTAGTTTAAAGGTGTTTTCTAAAGCCCATAAGGTATACCTAAGGGTTAGGAGTAATTTTAGGCATGTGACAACTCCCATGTGGCTGTTTAGTCACCCTAAAAAGTGGATTTCCTAAGTTGAGCGAAAACGGAAAATTAGAAGGCATCACCTAAGTTGTTAACTTTCCTTTTTGATGAGAGATCCCTTTGGATCTTTTTCTGACTTTTCCTTTTTCAATTTTAGAAACCTATGAGAACTCTCACTAAGGTCTTCTTAGGCAAGAATGAGAGATTTTGGGGGTAATCACCAACTCTCCATTTTTGGAGACAAGAAATTTTGAAAGAAAAGATAGATTTGGTTTTGGGAATTTGGCTAAGGGTAAAGAAGCAAGGCTTGTGGATTTGGGCTGCTCATCCTCAACTAATCTAACATACCTTTGGGTAGTTTGAAGGTTGGTTTTACTTTTCTTGTAATGTTTTTTCATACTGCATGTTATGTAGAAAAGATTTGCTTGTGTAAAAAAGTTAGTTTCTTGTATGTTTACCTTGGGAAATTATTTGTGTTCTATGTTTTACTTATTGTATGCATTTTACGTGCTTTGGGAGTAACCAAGGCCTCCTACTCTTGGGAGAGAGGATGGTCTTGTGGGTGGTAGAATTTTGACAGCCCTGGAGTGATTGGCTCTCGTTATGAGAGTGATCACAAGAGATATTTATGTGACCCTTGCTGCATGGCTTGTTTATGCATTTGGGGGTCATAAGGAGGGAATTAAGGCATGAATGCCTTGGGGGGCATAAGGATGTGGGGGTTGTTATACTTATGATGTATTTTGGTTTTCCATGAGGTGGCTTTGTGTTTTATCATACTTGCAGTCTCCTCAGGGTACTTGGTCCACTACCACCCTTGAAAAGACATCACAATGTGTGGTGTAGTGTAGCCTGGGTTGGGAATGTGTTTGTGATTGTTTTTCCCTTGTACATTGTGTTTGCATGTGTGTAACCTATCTAGGGCTTGGTTCTCCAAGCTCAGGGGTGGCTACTAGTTAGCCTAGGCTGGGAGGTGAGCACTCCATGGTCATAGCTCTTGATTTAATTGGAGGTTGTTGGAAGAAAAGGATAGGACAAGTAGAAGTTGCTAGAGATATTTGCTTGCAGAAAAATATTTGGAAATGCATCTATTATTTTTAAAAGTCCTCATTTATTAGAAATGAGAGACCCTATTGTAAAATGACGATAGAGTTTTTTAGATGTATTTTAAAGAAATGTAATATTTTAATATGCTATATTGCAGCAATGAAATGAACGATTCTGGATTTAGTTCCTAAAGCTTTGAAATTAATATTTGTTGAGTATATAATATTTTGAAAAGCAAGAAATTTATTCTATCCCTTTATGCTTATGAAATAAAATAGGAAAATAATGAAATAATTTAGCATGCATATAGAAGGCTGGAAATAAAACAATTAGATCTGTAAATGGAAGTGCAATTTTAGTCTATCTAAATCTGTCATTTTATTTATTGCAGAAAATAAAATAAAATTTTATTATAGCCATTTCTAAAGTTTTATTTTAATAATTTCTAGATTTACAAAGTTGTTGTTTAACTTATTTACTTTTGTAAATTTTAATTACTTGTAGAGAATAAGTATGGGAATTAAATAAACTATCTGATTTTGATTTTTAATTTTAGCTGCAAGACATTTAAATCTAAAAGAAATATACCCATTTATTTAAATCTGAAGAATTTAACTATTCTGTTAAAAAAATTTCAAAATAATAACATCAACAAATGTTTTCAGAATTTGCCTTGATGCAATGTATATATATATATATATATATATATTTAATACATTTTAAATAAACAAAAAAAAAACTTTTAAAAACCTTTTAAAAAAATATGGCAAATTTGGGGTTGGGGCCGAACCACTGTGCTAAACACAGTGGTCGGCGGGAGGCCAAATCACTATGGTTAGCACAATGGTCAGCACGGCCGGGGAGCCGCCACTATGGGCGGCCACAATGGATGCCACCACTATGGTTTCCCACAGTGAGCGGCACCCCCGGGAACACCGCTGCCACTGCCGCTTCAAACCCTTCCCATAACCTCCGCCGACCTTCGACCCTCCTCCCTGCCAAGAAAATATATATGGGGGTCATAAGGAGTAAATTAAGGCATGAATGCCTTGGGGGGCATAAGGATGTGGGGGTTGTTATACTTATGATGTATTTTGGTTTTCCATGAGGTGGCTTTGCGTTTTACCATACTTGCAGTCTCCTCTGGGTACTTGGTCCACTACCACCCTTGAAAAGACATCACAATGTGTGGTGTAGTGTAGCCTGGGTTGGGAATGTGTTTGTGATTGTTTTTCCCTTGTACATTGTGTTTGCATGTGTGTAACCTGTCTAGGGCTTGGTTCTCCAAGCTCAGGGGTGGCTACTAGTTAGCCTAGGCTGGGAGGTGAGCACTCCATGGTCATAGCTCTTGATTTAATTGGAGGTTGTTGGAAGAAAAGGATAGGACAAGTAGAAGTTGCTGGAGATATTTGCTTGCAGAAAAATATTTGGAAATGCATCTATTATTTTTAAAAGTCCTCATTTATTAGAAATGAGAGACCCTATTGTAAAATGACGATAGAGTTTTTTAGATGTATTTTAAAGAAATGTAATATTTTAATATGCGATATTGCAGCAATGAAATGAATGATTCTGGATTTAGTTCCTAAAGCTTTGAAATTAATATTTGTTGAGTATATAATATTTTGAAAAGCAAGAAATTTATTCTATCCCTTTATGCTTATGAAATAAAATAGGAAAATAATGAAATAGTTTAGCATGCATATAGAAGGCTGGAAATAAAACAATTAGATCTATAAATGGAAGTGCAATTTTAGTTTATCTAAATCTGTCATTTTATTTATTGCAGAAAATAAAATAAAATTTTATTAGAGCCATTTCTAAAGTTTTATTTTAATAATTTCTAGATTTACAAAGTTGTTGTTTAACTTATTTACTTTTGTAAATTTTAATTACTTGCAGAGAATAAGTATGGGAATTAAATAAACTATCTGATTTTGATTTTTAATTTTAGCTGCAAGACATTTAAATCTAAAAGAAATATACCCATTTATTTAAATTTGAAGAATTTAACTATTTTGTTAAAAAAATTTCAAAATAATAACATCAACACATGTTTTCAGAATTTGCCTTGATGCAATGTATATATATATATATATATATATATATATATAATACATTTTAAATAAACAAAAAAAAAACTTTTAAAAACCTCTTAAAAAAATATGGCAAATTTCGGGTTGGGGCCGAACCACTGTGCTAAACACAGTGGTCGGCGGGAGGCCAAATCACTATGGTTAGCACAATGGTCGGTGCGGCCGGGGAGCCGCCACTATGGGCGGCCACAGTGGACGCCACCACTATGGTTTCCCACAATGAGCAGCGCCCCCGGGAACACCGCTGCCGCCGCCGCTTCAAACCCTTCCCATAACCTCCGCCGACCTTCGACCCTCCTCCCTACCAAGAAAATATATATGGGGGTCATAAGGAGGGAATTAAGGCATGAATGCCTTGAGGGGCATAAGGATGTGGGGGTTGTTATACTTATGATGTATTTTGGTTTTCCATGAGGTGGCTTTGCGTTTTACCATACTTGCAGTCTCCTCAGGGTACTTGGTCCACTACCACCCTTGAAAAGACATCACAATGTGTGGTGTAGTGTAGCCTGGGTTGGGAATGTGTTTGTGATTGTTTTTCCCTTGTACATTGTGTTTGCATGTGTGTAACCTGTCTAGGGCTTGGTTCTCCAAGCTCAGGGGTGGCTACTAGTTAACCTAAGCTGGGAGGTGAGCACTCCATGGTCATAGCTCTTGATTTAATTGGAGGTTGTTGGAAGAAAAGGATAGGACAAGTAGAAGTTGCTGGAGATATTTGCTTGCAGAAAAATATTTGGAAATGCATCTATTATTTTTAAAAGTCCTCATTTATTAGAAATGAGAGACCCTATTGTAAAATGACGATAGAGTTTTTTAGATGTATTTTAAAGAAATGTAATATTTTAATATGCTATATTGCAGCAATGAAATGAATGATTCTGGATTTAGTTCCTAAAGCTTTGAAATTAATATTTGTTGAGTATATAATATTTTGAAAAGCAAGAAATTTATTCTATCCCTTTATGCTTATGAAATAAAATAGAAAAATAATGAAATAGTTTAGCATGCATATAGAAGGCTGGAAATAAAACAATTAGATCTGTAAATGGAAGTGCAATTTTAGTCTATCTAAATCTGTCATTTTATTTATTGCAGAAAATAAAATAAAATTTTACTATAGCCATTTCTAAAGTTTTATTTTAATAATTTCTAGATTTACAAAGTTGTTGTTTAACTTATTTACTTTTGTAAATTTTAATTACTTGCAGAGAATAAGTATGGGAATTAAATAAACTATCTGATTTTGATTTTTAATTTTAGTTGCAAGACATTTAAATCTAAAAGAAATATACCCATTTATTTAAATCTGAAGAATTTAACTATTCTGTTAAAAAAATTTCAAAATAATAACATCAACACATGTTTTCAGAATTTGCCTTGATGCAATGTATATATATATATTTAATACATTTTAAATAAACAAAAAAAAAACTTTTAAAAACCTTTTAAAAAAATATGGCAAATTTGGGGTTGGGGCCGAACCACTGTGCTAAACACAGTGGTCGGCGGGAGGCCAAATCACTATGGTTACCACAATGGTCGGTGCGGCTAGGGAGCCGCCACTATGGACGGCCATAGTGGACGGCCTGAGCGCCGCCACTATGGGCGGCCACAGTGGACGCCACCACTATGGTTTCCCACAGTGAGTGGCGCCCCCAGGAACGCCACTGCCACCGCCGCTTCAAACCCTTCCCATAACCTCCGCTGACCTTCGACCCTCCTCCCTGCCAAGAATATATATATATATATATATATATATATATATATATATATATATATATATATATATATATATATATATATATATATATATATATAACCCTAACCCGGGGTAGGGTTAGGGTAGTAGTAAAAAAATATATAAGAAATGAAAATAATGAAAGAGCATTGTTATTTTATTAAAAAAAATTAGGGTTTCCATAATGTGCAAACATATTTAAGTTTATATATATATATATATATATACCTTTATTCATAGAGGTTAAATTATGGAAGATTAGGTTAAATTGGAGGTAAAATATTTTATTGGTGACTATAAATAATATGTTTTAATAAACATATGAGAATAATTATGAGATGTTTTAAATTAAAATACTTAGGAAGTTTAATTCTTTTAGGAAATTTAATTATGTTGAAAATTATTTGACTATAGGGAATAATTTTAGCCCACCTGGATGTAGGTATATGTGATTAAACTTTATAGGACATATGTCATTATGAATTTAATTGACTCTTCAGTCGATTTAATTTTAAGCACTTTTCAATTATTGATTTAAAATAAAATTTTAGACTTTATAAACGAAGTGCTAGGATTAATTTATTTAGTTCCTTAAAGCAATAAATGATTATTGGAGACTAATCTTATCTTCGTCAATTATTTTACGGAGTCGATTTAAATTAAGTTATGGGTTAAAATTTGAGGAAATGATATAATAATTCTTTTAGTTTTCCGCATTGGATTAAATTATTTTTGTTTACTTGTGTTAGTGGTTAAAGTTAACTCTCACATAGTTAAGACAAAACTTGTTAGTGCATTTAATATTAACATTTTAATGTTATTTAGTTGTGAGTTAAAAAAAAAAAATCTCGTTCGTGCCCAAAAGTTTGGGCATGACATTTTGGTATCAGAGCAAGGTTTCCAACACTAGGAACCTTTCTCCATTACGTTTTGCTTTACTTGTTTAATTAATTTTATTATATTAATTTTCTAGGATATTTAAATTTAATTAATTAAAATTTGTTTTCAAGAAATTAATTATTTAATTTATTTTATTTTATTTTCCTCTTAGGATGCCTCCGACTACACGACAAGCTCGCAAATGCGAAAGGGGTCCTAGGCATGTATGCATGGCACGCGAAAAGGTAGATAGGGAGGAATCAGTTTTGGAAGTGAACCCAGAGGCTCCTCCTGAATAGCCAATTGACCCAAACCGAAACATCTTAGAAGCACACCAGAACCTGATTGGTATAGTCCAGGATAGGTTTCCAGTCGGGGATCATCATGTTGAAAATCAGAAGTCAGGAAGTCATAGATCCGTAGATAGGGAATGGAGTAGGAGTCCACCTCCTATTCCTATAGAGAGCCAGGGTGGGAATGAGCCAGAGTCTGTGCACCTACTAGGACCACCTCCAGTGGCAGAGCCAGTGTATTATGAGAGAGCTCATCGGGAGCTAGGGGATCTTATCAGGGAGGTTATGCGCCTCCAGCCACCGTCTTTTGGGGGATCTACCGATGGGGTAGAAGCTGAGGCATGGCTTTTGAGCCTTGAGAGGTGCTTTGCATTGCACTCTTACAAGAGAAATCTAAAGGCACGTGTAGCAGTCCAACTATTGAGAGGAACGACCTCCACGTGGTGGAGATGGAGGAATACAAGTGTGGTTTAGTGCCTAATACTCTAACTTGGGAGATATTTACAGAGAGGTTCAAGGAGAGGTACTTGTCAGAACATTACAGACAACATAGGATAGATGAGTTTCATGATCTCCAGCAAAAGGGTCTCTCAGTGACCTAGTACGAGAGCAGATTCTTTGAGCTCTTGCCATACGTGGACTATCTAAAGGACGAGAAACTTCTCGTTAACCATTTCATCAAAGGGTTGAATGTCGGCATAGCAGGACTAGTGAGGATGTCTGCTCCAGGGAGCCTTCAGGTTACCATGGAGAAGGCACTGATAGTAGAGGAGACTAGGGATCAGTTCCAGAACTGAAACCCTATGCCCTGGGCATACGGATTTCAGAAACCCCATTGGAAGGGAAATAACAAAACTCACAGGGGTTCTCCAAACCCCCTCCTCCACAACAATCACAACAGAACCAGAGGCAGAAGCCTCCACAGTATCAGCAGGGCGCAAAGCCCAAGCAGTGGCAGTCTCAAGGTCAGAGGCGAGATCAGAGAGCTTAGGTTCCTTACACACCTTCGATGAGGACTCAGCAGTCCTCCAGGGGTGGGTATAGTGGATCTAGTAGGACATGGGGTAGGCTTTCTCTAGGCCTCAGGGCACCCAGTTTCAGGCATGCAGTGCTTGCTTTACATGTGGAGCCATGGGGCATATGGCAAGGGATTGTCCTCAAAGTCAGATGGCAAGGAATTAGCGAATGGCCGCATCAGAGCCTATAGTTGGAGATATGGGCAGGTCCCATAGAGTCTTCGCAACAGTGGACAATCGCTAGGTTGAGCACCAAGCCATGGTCATTGAAGTTGTAGATATGATCAAAGGTAACAGTGTATCTATATTATTTGACTCAGGAGCTACTGACTCCTTTATATCTCTATTGGTTGTGGAGTGTTGCGAGCTAGTGGCAACTAGATAGGGTGTTAATTGGGAAGTGGAATTAGCTTCAGGGGCTAGAGTGTCAATGGAATCAGAGGTTAGGGTATGTCAGCTGCAGATTGGCAATACCACCACCTTAGTATACCTTAGAGTTACACCACTTGGACTTTATGGTATCGTACTTGGCATGGATTGGCTTTATGCTGACGGAGCCAAGATGGATTGCCGCAGGAAGGAAATCAAGTGTGAGGATGATCATGGTTCGCCCATAGTAATCACCAGGATTCAAAGACCCGTGTCTCTTCGTATGATCTCCGCAATGCAGCTTAAGCGGAGCATGCGAAAGGGATGTCAGCTTTTTGCCATCACTATCAGTGATAGGGAGGAAGAGGATGAAAAGGAAACATCAATTGATGACCATCACATCCTTAAGGGATATTCAGACGTGTTTCCCTCAGAGCTACCTGGAATGCTGCCCCATAGAGAGATTGACTTTCATATAGACCTTGTACCAGGAGCTGAGCCAGTTTCAAGAGCACCTTATAGGATGACCATAAATGAGCTTAATGAGCTCAAGATGTAGCTTGAGGAACTACTAGAGAAGGGTCACATTCATCCTAGCGTATCCCCTTGAGGTAAACCAGTCATCTTCGTGAAGAAGAAGGACGGATCTCTCTGATTATGCATGGATTATTGGCAGTTAAACAAAGTAACCATCAAGAACCGATATCCTTTGCCTAGAATTGATGATTTATTCGACCAACTTCATGGTGCCAAAGTATTTTCCAAAATTGATCTGAAGTCAGGATACCATCAATCGAGAATAGTGGAAAGTGATATCCACAAGACTCCATTTCGCACTAGATATGGCCACTATGAGTTCACCATGGTTCCATTCGGTCTTAGAAATGCTCCGGCTATTTTCATGAGCCTCATGAATGGGGTATTCCTCACATTTCTAGACCACTTTGTGATTGTGTTCCTCGATGATAGATTGATTCTCAGAATGAGAAAGAGCATGAGGAGCACCTGAGATAGGTTTTGCAGTGTTTGAGGGACAATTAGTTGTTTGGCAGTTTGTCAAAGTGTGCTTTCTTTCGATCAGAGGTCAAGTACCTTGGGCACGCACATTATTTCTGGTGATGGGATCTCAGTAGACCCATCCAAGATCATAGCTATTATGGATTGGCCAGCACCAACCAGTGTGACAGAGGTCAGGAGCTTCATGGGCTTAGTAGGTTATTACCGACGCTTTGTAGAGGGATTCTCCAGAGTTGCACATCCTATTACTTCTCTTCAACATAAAGGGAAGAAATTTGAGTGGACAGAGAAGTGCGAGAGGGCCTTTCAGGAACTCAAAAAGGTACTTACAAGTGCACCTATCCTTGTAGTACCAGATCCCTCAGCTGACTTCATGGTTTGCATAGATGCTTCCCTAGAGGGTTTAGGAGAAATCCTTATGTAGGATGGTAGGGCTATAGCTTTTGAGTCTAGGAAACTTAAAACTCATGAGCTTAACTACCCTACTCATGACCTTGAGCTTGCAGCAATAGTGCATGCACTTGTGAGGTGGAGACACTTCCTTTTGGGTCATCATTTTGAGCTTCATTCAGACCATCAGAGTCTTCAGTACATATTCACTTAGCCAAACCTTAATGCATGACAGAGAAGATGGATGGAGTTCTTGTACGAGTATGATTTTGACATTCACTACATCAAAGGGAAAGAAAACGTAGTTGTTGATGCTTTGAGTAGGAGATGTCATGAGGTATAGACCATATCTATGGGCACGGATTTGAGAGACCATATACTATAGTAGTTGCCAGAGGATGGATGGTATTCAGAGGTTTGTCAAGTGATACAATCTCAGGAAATTTTAGAAGGAAAATATGTGGATTATTCCTTAGAGTCCGATGGACTATTACACCATAGAGGGCACATCTATGTACCTTCTTTCGACGATTTGCAAGAGTTCATTGTCACGGAGGCTCATAGAGCTCCTTATGCAATACATCCTAGAGTTAAGAAGATGCATGCTGACTTGAGACAGTTATATCATTGGCCAGGAATGCGGCAGCTCATTGCTAAGTTAGTAGCTTGATGCCTCAAGTGTCAGAGAGTCAAGGCAGAGCATTGCCATCCACGTGGGTTGCTCCAGTCTCATGCTATACCAAAGTGAAAGTGGATACTATATCCATGGATTTCATCATTGATCTTCCTATGCCATCTCATCGCCATGATGCCATCTTGGTGACAGTTGACAAGTTGACCAAAGTGGCCCACTTTTCACCAGTTCGGACTACCTTCACAACACCAGTGGTAGCACAGGTGTTCTTGTGAGACATTGTCAGAATTCATGGTGTTCCATGCAAGATTATTTCTGATAGGGATTCCCTCTTCACGTCTTCCTTTTGGAAGGCATTACAAGTAGCTATGGGCATTAAGCTCAACTTCAGTACAACCTATAATCCAGAAACGGATGGCTAGATAAAGAGGGTTAACCAGGTGTTAGAGGATATGCTTCGCATGTATGTCATGTATCATCAAACCAGATGGGAAGAGTACCCTCCCTTAGTGGAGTTTGCCTATAACAATGGGCATCACACTTCCTTAGGGATGCAACCCTATCAGGCATTATACGACAGGCCTTGCAGGACATCGTTGAGTTGGGACCACATAGAGGACAAAGTTGCTATTGGTCCTAAGATAGTTCAGGATATGGAGCAGCAGGTGGATTTGATTAGGCAGCATCTTAGAGAGGCATAGGATGGACAGAAGAAATATGTAGACGCGAAGAGGATAGATCATAGCTACTTGGTTGGAGACAGAGTCTTCTTGAGAGTGTGACCGCATAAGAGTCCAATCCATTACAGAAATGGTTCTAAGCTCACACCTTGCTTTATAGGACCATTTCAGATCCTTGAGAGGATAGGACCAGTTGCCTACCATTTAGCATTGCCACCTAGCCTGTCACGCATCTACGATATGTTTCATGTATTAGTTTTGAGGAAGTATATCTATGATGAGTCTCATATTTTAGATTGGGATGCCTTGTAGGTGGAGTCAGATGGGCAACTAGCTTTGGAGCCCATTCGCATTATGGCATGCTAGACACTGGCCCTTCGAGGTCAAGAGCTGGACCAGGTTAGGGTCCAGTGGGATTGCTATGAAGAGGTTACAGCTTCATGGGAGGACGCAACATGTATGAGATCTGAGTACCCCCATCTTTTTGATCAACTCCAGGAGGAAGTTCATGCCTAGAGGGGGAGGGTGTGAGGCCCTACCCCGACTCAGTCTAGCATTTCAGTGATTTTTATGTTGAGACTATTATGGATGCTTTGTTTTTATGTATTATGGATTTAGAACTTATATGATTCCATGATTTGGATAACATTGCTATGTGTTGATGCTTCATTTATACGCTTTATGATATAGAACTCTATATGATTTTAGAATAGGATGAATTTGAGATAGTGTATGTCATTATTGGATTTGTCGGACTTTACGATGATGATAGAAATAGGATGCATGTTTTATGTATGGATCAAAATTATGTAAATTATGATAATTGCATATGTGGAGTTATTTGGATGTAAGATGTATTGATTTGTTTTAAATGTATATTGTAAGCAGGGTGTTTGATGTGTATTCTTATTCATGTGTTTTATATTATATGAGGTTATTTGAAATTACTAATGTGTAATTGAGATGCACGGAAAATTATCCATGTGACCATGGAAATATTATGGAGAATCAAACCTAGACCTCTGTACGTTCGTAAAACCAGGGTTTGTCTATTTGGAGAGGCAACATCCTATTTGTATAGTATTTTATTTGTGAAAGTGGATGTTGCATGTGTGTTAGATTGAATTTATGTATTTGTATAAATCCAACAAGAGACAAAATTTCATGTATAATTTGGTAAAAGTATTTTTATTGTGTCACTTGACACGTGTTGATTTATGTTTTGATTTTTGAATTGTCTCTTGGAGGCAGTTGTTTAACCATAGCTTTTTCAATTAATTTAATGTGGTTCTATATTTTTCTAGGGTAGAAAATCTTTGGGATGGTCAACTTAGGTTTGACCCGAAAATTAACTTCAGGTGGGTTTAAAAAGGGTTAAATGGACTCCTAGGGGTAGTTTAAAGGTGTTTTCTAAAGCCCATAAGGTATACCTAAGGGTTAGGAGTAATTTTAGGCATGTGACAACTCCCATGTGGCTGTTTAGTCACCCTAAAAATTGGATTTCCTAAGTTGAGCGAAAATGGAAAATTAGAAGGCATCACCTAAGTTGTTAACTTTCCTTTTTGATGAGAGATCCCTTTGGATCTTTTTCTGACTTTTCCTTTTTCAATTTTAGAAACCTATGAGAACTCTCACTAAGGTCTTCTTAGGCAAGAATGAGAGATTTTGGGGGTAATCACCAACTCTCCATTTTTGGAGACAAGAAATTTTGAAAGAAAAGATAGATTTGGTTTTGGGAATTTGGCTAAGGGTAAAGAAGCAAGGCTTGTGGATTTGGGCTGCTCATCCTCAACTAATCTAACATACCTTTGGGTAGTTTGAAGGTTGGTTTTACTTTTCTTGTAATGTTTTTTCATACTGCATGTTATGTAGAAAAGATTTGCTTGTGTAAAAAGTTAGTTTCTTGTATGTTTACCTTGGGAAATTATTTGTGTTTTATGTTTTACTTATTGTATGCATTTTACGTGCTTTGGGAGTAACCAAGGCCTCCTACTCTTGGGAGAGAGGATGGTCTTGTGGGTGGTAGAATTTTGACAACCCTGGAGTGATTGGCTCTCGTTATGAGAGTGATCACAAGAGATATTTATGTGACCCTTGCTGCATGGCTTGTTTATGCATTTGGGGGTCATAAGGAGGGAATTAAGGCATGAATGCCTTGGGGGGCATAAGGATGTGGGGGTTGTTATACTTATGATGTATTTTAGTTTTCCATGAGGTGGCTTTGTGTTTTACCATACTTGCAGTCTCCTCTGGGTACTTGGTCCACTACCACCCTTGAAAAGACATCACAATGTGTGGTGTAGTGTAGCCTGGGTTGGGAATGTGTTTGTGATTGTTTTTCCCTTGTACATTGTGTTTGCATGTGTGTAACCTATCTAGGGCTTGGTTCTCCAAGCTCGGGGGTGGCTACTAGTTAGCCTAGGCTGGGAGGTGAGCACTCCATGGTCATAGCTCTTGATTTAATTGCAGGTTGTTGGAAGAAAAGGATAGGACAAGTAGAAGTTGCTGGAGATATTTGCTTGCAGAAAAATATTTGGAAATGTATCTATTATTTTAAAAAGTCCTCATTTATTAGAAATGAGAGACCCTATTGTAAAATGACGATAGAGTCTTTTAGATGTATTTTAAAGAAATGTAATATTTTAATATGCTATACTGCAGCAATGAAATGAATGATTCTAGATTTAGTTCCTAAAGCTTTGAAATTAATATTTTGAAAAGAAAGAAATTTATTCTATCCCTTCATGCTTATGAAGTAAAATAGGAAAATAATGAAATAGTTTAGCATGCATATAGAAGGCTGGAAATAAAATAATTAGATCTTTAAATGGAAGTGCAATTTTAGTTTATCTAAATCTATCATTTTGTTTATTGCAGAAAATAAAATCAAATTTTATTATAGCCATTTCTAAAGTTTTATTTTAATAATTTCTAGATTTACAAAGTTGTTGTTTAAACTTATTTACTTCTGTAAATTTTAATTACTTGCAGAGAATAAGTATGGGAATTAAATAAACTATTTGATTTTGATTTTTAATTTTAGCTGCAAGACATTTAAATCTAAAAGAAATATACTCATTTATTTAAATCTGAAGAATTTAACTATTCTATTAAAAATGTTTCAAAATAATAACATCAACATATGCTTTCAGAATTTGCCTTGATGCAATATATATATATATGATTAAATGAACTCTTTTCAAAAAAACATATATACTTATTTATATAATATATATATATATATATATATATATATATTTATATATATATATATATATATAAATATATAAATATATATATATATATATATAAATATATATATACAAATATATATTTATATTTTTAATACATTTTAAATAAAATAAAATAAAAACTTTTAAAAAAATATGGCAAATTTGGGGTTCGAGCCGAACCACTGTGCTAAACACAGTGGTCAGCGGGAGGCCAAACCATTATGGTTAGCACAATGGTCGGCACGGTCGGGGAGCTGCCACTGTGGGCGACCACAGTGGATGCTGCCACTGTGGCTTCCCACAGTGGACGGCCCGAGTGCTGCCACTATGGGCGGCCACAGTGGATGCCGCCACTATGGTTTCCCATAGTGAGCGGTGCCCCCAGGAATGCCGCTGCTTCAAACCCTTCCCATAACCTCCACCATGGCCGCCGACCTTTGGCCCTCCTCGCTGCCAAGATATATATATATATATATATATATATATATATATATATATAACCCTAACCCGGGGTATAATGCTCTTTCACTATTTTCATTTCTTATATATTTTTTTACTACTACCCTAGCCCTACCCCGGGTTAGGGTTATATATATATATATAACCCTAACCCGGGGTAGGGCTAGGGTAGTAGTAAAAAAATATATAAGAAATGAAAATAATGAAAGAGCATTGTTATTTTATTTAAAAATATTAGGGTTTCCATAATGTGCAAACATATTTAAGTTTGTGTGTGTGTGTGTGTGTGTGTGTGTGTGTGTGTGTGTGTGTGTGTGTGTGTGTGTGTGTGTGTGTGTGTGTGTGTCTATATATATATAGAGAGGTTAAATTATGGAAGATTAGGTCAAATTGGAGGTAAAATATTTTATTGGTGACTATAAATAATATGTTTTAATAAACATATGAGAATAATTATGAGATGTTTTAAATTAAAATACTTAGGAAGTTTAATTCTTTTAGGAAATTTAATTCTATTGAAAATTATTTGACTATAGGGAATAATTTTAGCCCACCTGGATATAGGTATATGTGATTAAACTTTATAGGACATATGTCATTATGAATTTAATTGACCCTTCAGTCGATTTAATTTTAAGCACTTTTTAATTATTGATTTAAAATAAAATTTTAGACTTTATAAACAAAGTGTTAGGATTAGTTTATTTAGTTCCTTAAAGCAATAAATGATTATTGGAGACTAATCTTATCTTCGTCAATTATTTTAGGGAGTCGATTTAAATTAAGTTATGGGTTAAAATTTGAGGAAATGATATAATAATTCTTTTAGTTTTCCGCATTGGATTAAATTATTTTTGTTTACTTGTGTTAGTGGTTAAAGTTAACTCTCACATAGTTAAGACAAAACTTGTTAGTGCATTTAATATTAACATTTTAATGTTATTTAGTTGTGATTTAAAAAAAAAAAAATTATCCCGTTCGTGCCCAAAAGTTTGGGCATGATAGAATCCCTGCTCCAGATCCATGACTTGTATATGACTCATCAAAGTATAATTTCCACATTATAGATGTTGTCAATGTAAATACTGATTCATTTGGAAAGTCTATGAGCAATGGGTGATTGTCTTGTAAAGGAACCTCTACTAATTGATCAGCTATAATTTTTCCTTTGATGGCCTTTTTGTCTATGTACTCTATATCAAACTCACTCAAGATCATGACCCACTTAGCCAATCTCCTGGTCAAGGTTGCTCTACTCAATAGGTATTTGAGTGGATCAAAGTGTGCGATGAGTTGCACCTTATGACTCAGCATGTAATGTCTAATCTTTTGAGATGCGAATATTATGGCTAAGCATGCTTGTTCTATAGGAGTGTAATTAAGCTCATAACCGATCAAGGTTCTACTTATATAGTAAATAGTCTTTCTTTTCCTTGTTCATCATGATGTGCCAACAAAGCTCCTAGAGCTGAGTTTGTCGCTGATATATATATATATATATATATATATATATATATATATATATATATATATATATATATATATTAACAAAGGTTTTCCTGGAGTAGGTGGTACTAACACTGGTGTGTTTAGAAGATAATCTTTCAGAGCTTGGAAAGCTTCTTGGGATTGTTGTGTCCATTTAAAAGTGACTCCTTTCCTAAGTAAATGCTGGAATGGATGACATTTATCTGCCAGTTGTGCTATGAATCTCTTTATAGATTGCAATCATCCTTGTAACCCTCTTAATTGTTTAAGTATTGATGGAGGTTGCATATCTATGATTTCTTTGACCTTGCAGGGTCTACTTCAATTCCTCTGTTTGACACGATAAACCCTAATAGTTTACCTATTGTTACACCAAACACACACTTCTTTCGGTTTAGCCTGACATTGTACTACTCCAACTGATCAAATATCTATGCAAGGACCGCAAGGTGACCTTCTCTTGTCTGTTATTTATCTAGTAAGTCATCCACATAATCTTCCATTATATTGTGGATCATGTCATGAAATAGTGTTGTCATGGCCCTTTGATATCGCTCCTGCATTTTTGAGACCAAATGGCATCACATTCCAATAGTATGTTCCCCATGGGTAGGTAAAGGTAATTTTATGTTGATCTTCTAGTGCAATTTTAATCTGGTTGTATCCTGAGAAACCATCCATTAATGATAGCATTTCATTCCCAGTTGTTAAATCAACTATCATATCGATATTGGGTAGTGGTAAATCATCCTTAGGACAAGCTTTATTTAGATCCTGGAAATCAGTACAGATTCTTATGCCTCCTATGGGCTTAGTCATAGGTACCAAGTTGGATATCCATTCAGCATAGTCAATAGGTCGAATGAAACCTACATCCAGCAGCTTTTGGAGTTCTATTTTAACTAGTAATGCAATTTGTGCATGCATTTTTCTCAATTTTTGTTTGTAAGGTTTAACTCCTGGTAGCAACGGTAAATGATGCAACACTAACTCGAGATCTAAGTTTGGCATATCTGCATAGGACCAAGCAAATTTGATAGGTCGTTGTTTAAAAAAAAGAATGAATATGTCCTTTTCTTCTTTGTTTAGTGATTTTGCCAGGTGGATGTTATGTACAACCTCTCTTTCTGCTATGTTTACCTCTTCAGTTTATTCTATAAGCAATGCTTAATTTTCTCTCTTGATAGGGAGGTTACCTAACTCGCTCTTGCCATTATGGTTATTTTGATCTGTATCTTCTATTGTAGAGGTACTTGCCTCTTCAAAGTATGTCGTCCTATCTAGGTCTATAGCAAATCCTTCTTTCTGGTCACCTTGTGGAAATCCCTCTCTAACTCTGAGGAATTTTGCAATGGCTTCATTGTTTTTGAACCAATCTAGAGTTGGTTTTCCTTCTTGTCCCTAATCAATCAAGTGTGAATGTACAAGGGGTAATTCATTACTCCCTTCTATAATAAATTCTGATAACATGAGGACTTGATTGTTTGAGTGACTTGGTGTATTTTCATCTTGTATAGGCTTTATTTGATACCTTAGCATGACACTTGTTCATGGGCTACAATTATGGAGTGATAAGAACTCATAGTCATGAGAGTATATCTCACTTTCAATGTATGTTTCATCATCTTAGGTATCATCACTTAGCTCCTCCTGTTCCTGCCTCTGATTCTGTTGTAGATTGGCTGGTCTTCTTTGCACAGTAGTTACCCTTCTTAAGCCTAGTATAAGTCATTGCAATATTTCTTCATTTGATTTATTAGGTTGGGCTTGAGTCATTTCCTGTGCAAGAAGTATTGATAATAACCAAGGATTAGGTTCATCTGTTGGTGGTAAACCTATGTCTATTGTAACATTAGCTTGTCTCGTTATGTCAAGAATGGTATCATTTTGTGACTTAGTGCTAGGCTCTTGCAAGAGTTGTCTCATGTCTTCTCCATCTGATTCCGCACTAGGAGATGTTGGTACTTGATTACTTGTTTGAGATGAAGAGGGAAGCACACATGTGGACAACTCCCTTTGAGATATGTAGTCTGCCGATTTCATTGGTCTATTTAGTACATCTAGGGTGCGTTGTCTTGCCTTGGTGATATGTGGTAGATGCTTATACCCTAACCCTTGATTCCCTGGATTTTTGTTAGGAACAATAGGTTCTAGTCTTCCTTGTTTCTGTAACCCCATACCTGTGGTACCATCATATCCATGTTTCTGGAGCATTTTGAATCCATTGTCATACTGATCTAGAGGTATTTTGGGTATTGTCATATGATCCTCTTCTCTATATATCCAATGGTTGACATCTTCATTCAGGGATTCTTCCTATTAATCACCCCATCTAATGAAAGAGCATGAGTTTGTGTATTTGACAATATCTTTTCCTTTGTCTTGTTTATGTATTGTATTTTGAGGTTTCCCAAAAGACTTAGGAGATAGAGACAATTGTTTTCCACTTGAAGCATTTGAAATAGAATACTCTTCACAACCCATATCTTGTATATGTAAAGAAGATGTCGTAGGCATATTCTTCTTTGTTTATGTGTTTGTTAATGCATCCAGTTGTGTAGTGAGAGGTGTTTCTTGATTAATTGGTACCTGATTATCCACACTTTCTTTCAAGTAATAGTAGTGTTGGAAGGTATTTGGATCAACTTTTATGGTGATTTCAATACCATTATATGGGAATTTGACACACTGATGAAATATGGATGGTACTGCTTGCATGGTATGGATCCATGGGTGGCCTAATAACATGTTATATCCCAATTCTCTATCCAAGACTTGAAAAGAGACCTTTGTTGTTATAGGTCCCACTTGTACAGGTAGTGTTACAATGCCTTTTGAGGGATGTTCTTCATTATCATATGCCTTAATATTTATCCTCTTGGATGAATCAATGTGAAGTTCAGAATATCCTAGTGCCTTAACCAGTTTTAAAGTACAAATGTTGAGACTGGCTCCTCCATCTATGAGTACTCTTCGGATTCTTCTTTTATGTATGTAAGCTTCTAGGTGTAACGGATCGTTATGGAGCAGTCTGTCACTAGGAATGTCCCATTCTGTGAATGCAATGCGAGTGCCTTGCGCTAAATTCCCTACCATGGACTAGAAGGCATTTTCATCTATATCTTTGTCCACTACTAAATCTTGAAGTGCTTTGTCCAGAATGGCTTTATGAGTGGGTGAAATTCGTAGTAGTTCAAATAGTGATATCTATGCATGGGTTTTCTTAAGTTGTTCAACAATATTATGTCCCTACTACTGGTGGTTGGTTTGGAGGTAATCCTTGTAAATTTACCTTTGATTTGTGAGTAACTACTATATAGTCTTTGTCTCTAGAAGTTATTGTGATGGTAGCCACCGTATCATCTCTTTTGCAGGAATTGTCAATATCATATGTTGTGTTGTCAAGGTTTATGTTAAATCCCTCCTCATAGTTTTCATGTGTATGTTTGACATCCATGATTTATTCTATAAGTTCATCTTCAAACCATCCTGAATGAAATGGTTCATCATGCCCCTAGTCCTTGAGATAGAGGTTTTTGTCTTCATCGTATTTTGGTGCATCTGACAACATACAAATTTGGTTATCATTTGGGTGAGTCCCTAGATATTTCTCATCTTGATCACATGTTTCTTCTGAATCATTGTTTACCACATCTCCTGAGCTAATGACATGAATAGTGTACTCATATGAGACCTTTGTGTAGTTAGTTGTATTATCTTGAGTTCCTGATGTAGTAGCCTTCCCTTTGTCATGCTTAACAAATGGATCCTTAAAGATTGTGTGATTTGTGTTTGTTGAGGTTTTATCAGTATTGATTGTGATGTTGCCTTGGTCTATGATATCTTGGACCACATTTTTCAACTTATAGCAACTCATCATTTTGTGACCTTTAGTCTAATGATAATCACAGAAATAATTATCATTCCACCATGTGGACTTGAAAGGACCTGGTTCATATACTCTTATTTTTGGTAACGTGATCATGTTTGTCTATATTAACTTTTTGAGTGTTGACTCTATAGGTTCTCCTAGAGGTGTGTAATTCCTTCTTGGAGCATTTACCCTAGGGTAGTTTGTGTTCATGTTTTGCATAGCGTTTACATTTGTTGAGGTAGTGTTATTCTTCGTATGTGGATTTGATGATTGACTCGTGCCTAAAGATAAAATCTGTTGGGTTCTATTTACTGTTCGAGCATCTACAATACCATCATTGGTCACATTCTTGTTTTTCGACCAAAACTTGGATTTGTCATTATTGTTAGTGTTGCCATACTTAATAAGATCTTGTTCCACTAGCCCTTTCTCACATTTTAGATATTTTTCTGTGATTTGTTTAAATGTGGTTAAACATTGCATTTGTATCTAATATTTAATCTTAGGGATCAAGTTTTTTGTGAGCATATCCACTTGCTCTTTTTCTGGAATAATTTTTTCACATTTCCTATAGAGAGCCCTCCATCATTGTATGAAGGATGCAAATGTTTCATTCTCGTATTGTTTCACAACACACAAGTCCATTAAAGTGATCGAGGTTTCAATGTTATGTGAAAAGTTTGCAATAAAGTGTTTAGCTAATTCTCCCCATGATGTGATGGTTGGTGTTAAATGTGAAAACCACTCTAAGGATGGGCCTCCCAAACTTTTAGGAAATAGCCTCATTAAGTAAGTGTCCTCTGTTGCAACCTCTATGCATGCCATAAAAAACTCTCTGATGTGGTCTCTAGGATCGCCTTTCCCTCGATATTTGTCAAATTTTGGCGTTTCAAAATGTTGTGGGAAAGGCGGCATGTACAATGTATGATCAAAAGGATAAGGACGTAAGTCCTGCATTGTGTAGCTCTTTCTATCGTTACTGGTTTGCATAGTAGTCACCTATTGTTGCAAATTGTGTAACTATTGTGTGAGAATATCCGTTGGAGTCAAAGGTACACCTTGTGTTTGTGTATGTCCTACAAAAGGATTCGTGGTAGCATAACTAGGAGGTTGTTGGAAGGTACCATGATTGTAATTCCTCGTGTTGTAAAATCCACTAGGTATTATGAAATAGTTGATATGTGAACCCATGTTAGGTTGAGTTGTACTTGTTGTATTTGCAAGACCTAGATTTGCATTTTGGTGACTATATGTCGATCCTATAGAATAGGAAACCAGAGGTTGGGTTGCACTTGTTGTATGAGGAATCTGTGTTTTACTAGGTCCTGAGACACTTGATATTATCGGTATGCTTTGTGTTGGTGCACTGAAATTTATTGTTGAGGATGATGCACTTGATTGAGAATTTGCATTTGTATTGACATTTGTTTGCGTAGGTGCATTCTAAGGAAAACTGGAGGTCGGTTCTTGCATTTGTGTTATATGCGGTATTTGACTGTTATCTTGACCTAAAGTATTTCCTGGTGGTAAGATCTTTGTGACATCAAAATCCCCACGTAATTTTGCCCCATTTTGTAATAACAACAAGAGATATTTGTCCCTATCATTATGTATAAGTGCATCTAAGATCATAAGGACATGTGGATCTTGTTGAACTGATTCAATTTCTTATCGTGTTAAATGTTGTTGTATTTCATGTAATGTAGGCATTGCCTAAGAACCTTACTGTTGACTAGTTGATATGTCCATATTCCAAGTTGGGTTTACTAACAAGTCGTTGTTTGGGTCCATTGTACCTTTTGCCTTTAGTGACCTTGTGATGGGCATTTAAGACTTCTATATGATGGTGGTATTAGAACCTTATGCAAGATGACAACTAATGCTAGACTCTAGACCGAGGCATGAGGTATGCAAGACTAGAATAGACTCTCTATTGGGGATTTTGACGCGAGACTTGTTGAGTATTTTGGGATTTCTGTAGTGCAAGTCTTTCAAAGTCTTCTCTTAGGCATTCTGCAATAATTACTCTATCAATCCTATGGGTAATTTTATATTCAATATTTATCTCATACTCGACTCCTATATACTGGGGTGTGTTTCTCCTTGAGTCCCAGGCTAAGTTAGCTAGACCTTCAATAATTTCTCGTTGACCGTCGTTTGGCACTAGATTAGGTTGCTCGAAAGGGAGAAAACCATCACCTAGGAGACCCATTAAGATGCATGCTATGACTTTGCAGGATGATTATGCAAATGACAATGGACTAAGAAAGACGTATATGAGGTCTAGACAAGGACTTATATGAGGATGATAATGAGGACTTTGCAAGGACTTAGGACGTAAATGAGGATTATGCAAGGACTTAGGACGATAGTAAGGACATAAATGAGGACTATGCAAGGACTTAGCATGATAGTAAGGATGTAAATGAGGACTATGAAAGGACTTAGGATGATAGTAAGGATGTAAATGAGGACTATGCAAGGACTTAGTATGATAGTAAGGACGTAAATGAGGACTATGCAAGGACTTTCTAGGGTCACAAGTGTATAAAACTTTGAGTTTGCAGGACTGTCTAACGTTTCAAAATGGACTTTGTTTTCAGTAATTATGTGTATAGGACAAGCTTTGTGGTTTCGTCAAGTCTAAGAACAATTATTTGGAGGTAAATATAGCTAACTGAACTGGTTTTTCAAACAATCCCAAAGAATTTAGAGATACGCAAGATAGGGCCTGAAATAGCCCAAATGACTGACTCAATACTGGTCTAATACAATGATACATATAAAGACATAGAAGACAAGCTTAGGCTGGAAATTGGAAACCATTCAAATGAGGCCCTTATAAAATACCGAAACAAAACAAATAGATAGAGAGTCTGGCAGCACTGGCTTCACTCCATGACACACACCTCTCGGGCATGCCAGTCTCTCTTACCCTGAAGATTCAAAGATCTTATAACCTAGGGATTTATGTATCATAATGCAAGGTACATGAAGGGTATCTATGGGGTACGATCCACACTCCCAGAATCACTGAATGTAGGGTTTTGGGCTACTAAGTTGGTTCTTATTGTAAAATTTTGAGGGGTCTCGATCCAACAATGGATTCTCAGAGCAAGCCACTTAAGAATTTAGTTGAGCTTATCGATAAAAAGAAGGCCCCCGCATACATCGAATTCACTCAACACTCTAGCCACTTGACCAGTATGTTTATATAGTGGCTGGAAAAACCCACTTGAGAGTATGCTAGGAGAGATGATATCCCCAATGCATCCCAATTCGAAGTACCTTTGTGGGGTGATGAAATCCCCAATCAAAGATACCCCTCTCTACGTGAAATAAAATAAAATTGAGTGTCGTTGTCACCTCCTTCCTTTCTCCCAAGACCCCAAAGGCAGGTGGAAAGTTAGTTAATGCAACAGTAGGTCCACCCCAAACACAATAAAAGTTTTTTTCCTTAAGAAAATCAAATGTGAGTTAATCTATATGCAGTCTGATTCATGTTCATTTTAAATCCCAAATTGAGGTGTTGAATACGCATGTGCATGTCAATTTTAAACACCAAACTAAAATGTGAAGGCATGCATGTCAATTTTAACCATTGTTGATTTTAAGCCCAAACTGAAGTGTTATACATGCATGTCAATTTTAACCAATGTTAATTTTAAGCCCAAACTGAAGTGTTATACATGCATGTCAATTTTAACCAATGTTAATTTTAAGAACCAAAAGATGAAGTGTGAGAGCATGAGTGCAATTGATCTAATACTAATCTGATCCTTTTTGTAAATTCACCACATGTTGTAAACAAATGATTAGCAGTAAAATTAAATCAACAGAAAATAGAGAACTCAAAATTAACAGAAACGAATGTGTGATGATACCTACGTGATTGCGTGACCTTGAATAGGTGATTGTGTGATACTGTCAGATCGATTGTGTGATCTTGCCAGGGTGATTATGATCCTAACAGGTTGAATGCATGATGATAACAAGGCAATTGCATGACACACAGGCAGATAACACAAAACAAAATAAAAAGTGAAACTAAATGTGATCAGAAACCTGCAAAACAGATTGTGAGGCCCTAGCTAGATCTCTCATCATCCATTCAATGTTAATCAAATCATATTTCACCCGATATGAGAGAACTAAGTTGTTGTATCTGTCAATGGCTGGTTGGTCTTCTCAATCTTGTATCTGCTTTTCTGCTTTGAGAATTCTATGATAGCTTCTGGCCTGCCTTCTTTGTTCCTTTGTCCTTCTGGCACCTAAAATCTTGAACTGTACCCTACGTGCCATAAACTGTTATAACAAAAACATGCAATAAAAATGATCTATTTCCAGATTTACTGAATTTTATGCAGAATTACATAGATTAGAGAACAAAAAGGGAATAAGAATAAAAACAATAGAACAACAATTTTCCTAACGAATGCATAATAATCTCAGAGTGGATGGGTGATCCTAAGAGGTCGATTGCATGACCCCAAAAGGTTGATTGCGTAGTTCTATCTATGCGATGATGCAACTGCGAATGTGTGACAAAGAGATCTTTTTTTGAAATCCGTACAAACCTGCAAAAAAGGAAAAAAATTGTATGATCTGTAAAAATAACACAGAAAACAAAGAAGGTTAATTAGTTGTTGTTCATGTCAGGTTCACCAAAATGTAAGCATGTAAAATTCATCTTTAAAATATATCAATTAGAAGTAAAGGGAAATCATGAATCCCTATCTAATCAAAGAATTCAAACAAACAAACAATGAAATAACACAGAAGCAAGAAATAGGATATATAAATTAAATCAATCAAAACTTCCTATTTTGTGACTGCATATAACTTCCATTGCTCTTTTCTTCTCTGTGGTATGATGGCTCTCAGATATTGCACTGGCAACCTGCAATTGACACAAAGATTCAAAGTTTGTGATTGTTGAAATGGAGATTGAATGTTTAATTTATAGATTTTTGCATAGAATTGATTGAAAGGTGGAACAAATTGATCAAGAGGTGGAACTCAGGTGAGCTCACATGTTGATTGATAGTTGAACTGCTGATTTGGAGGTGAAATATAATAGATTGAATAGATTAATTGAGTTAACTGATTGAGAAAAAGCTAACTAAGGGAAGAAAAAGGGTGATAGGAGGATATTTAATTGATGACAAAGAAAGCTTTATTTAGAAAAAAGCTAACTAGAAGATGGAAATAGAGATTAGAGAGATAATGATTTAATTAATTAATTGATTGAATTAATTAATTTAGCATGTGCTTGAACTTTAACTTAGATTTTCAATTTAATCTTTGCATGAGATTTATTCAAATAATTGAATTTATTTTAAATTCAACTTAGTATTTGAATATATTTAGAACTTGACTTTGAATTTCAATTTGATTTTTGAAATCATGTGCATGTGTTTGAATTTGAAGAATTGATTAAATGAAATTAGAATTTGAAGAACTAGAAGAATTAATTAGTTAATTAAATAATTTAAAGAAACTATTTAATTATTATAGAAATAAAATTTAATTAAATAATAAAGATTGTTTAAATTAAAGGACCACAATTAATTAAATAATTAATATTTAGAAAATGGTTAATGATTAGATGATTAGAGATAGAAATTGAGAATTACTTTATTTAAATAATAAAGATTATTTAAATTGGGGAATTAATCAAAATTAATTAAATAATAAATATTTAATTAACATTAGAAGATAGTTAAAATGATTAAATGGTGAAAGAATTAAAAAATAGAATAATTAGTAAGATGATGAGGAAATATGAAATTAGAAGAATAATATTAATTAATTTAATTAAATAATTACATAATTATTTAATCAATCAGAGGAATAATTAGTACACGATCAATGAGACATTTTTTAGGTGTCTACACACACACACACACACACACACACACACACACACACACACACACACACACACACACACACACACACACACACACACACACACATATATATATAATGTCATGCCCAATCCAACAATACACAACACGAAATGTTTTCAGTCTCCCACTATTTAACGTGGCATGTAATGCACTTTCTTCAAGTTTTTTTCCCTAAGACATCATGTTTCCAACACTATAACAAATCACATCCCCAAATCTAAGAATAAGTTTTACAAAACTAGAATTGCTTCACATTTTTTAAGCCCTCATACATGATTAAATAAAACCAATAAAATCCTTTTCATATATATCTACATGTATGTGTGTGTGTGTGTGTTCATGTGGTTTAAACTTTTTTTCTCACTTTTTCAATCACCACATGCCAAGAGTGCATTACATTTTGCTAAGGACTAATGGATGTCATACTATTCCAATGTTTTACATAGTTTATAAGATATTGCATAAATTTCCAACTAGTATGCCACATTATAAGAAACTAAAATTAAATAACAATATGATAGTCCCTAGACTAGATCCAAGACAATCTTAACATCCTACTATGATCCCCTCTAATTGGTTATGATTATTGAATAAAATTAATCCACCCAAAATATATATAAATCTATACAATCATGTAAACTAAATAAGGAAGCATACAATAATCAAGCCAACTATCTAGCCAAAAAATTGCACTCCTGTACAAAAAAGGAACCAACTATCTAGCCAAAAGAATGACAATCTCATACAGAAAAGGCATACATGAAAGTCATGGAATGGAATGGCATGCCACCCCATGGATGCTAGAAAGTTGGCATTAGGCAACTGGAAAAATGGTCCCACAAACATGATAAAGTTTGTATACGGTCACCCTAATTATGGGACAACTAGTTCAAACCATGTTAGGTTGATAGGAAATTGCAAACCATTTGTGGAAAATGGATGAAGCTGGATGGAAAGAGTCATGGGCACAAAGGCATGAAGATGCAAGAAAATAAAAGGGGCAACCATACACTAAAATGAGTAGAGTGCATAACACAACACTTGGGATAAAGAACACATTGTGTTATCATGAAAGAGTGCAAGAGGAGACTGAACTAGAATAGGAAAAGTAGACATCGCGGTAACCTGAAACAAGGAAGGAGGAAATTCAAGGGGAATATGAAAGGCAACCAAATAAGCAGGTATATATGAAATGAAGATCATTGGCATTTATTTTGATGGTTTAAAAGTTACATAGGGTTTATTAGATTTATAGAGTTTCAAGTGCAGAAGATGGAAGGATATTAGTAGGTTTTTTATGTATATATGAGGTTAAAATTGACAGATTTAAGGATGTAATTTTTTTTTGCAAGGTGGATTAACGTGGTGTGAGAAAAAGGCAGGAGAGACAACACAACGTGTTTTAAAAAAACACTCTTTGTATAAATAAAACACAAATAGCAGAAACCAAACAATTCAAGCCTCAAACATAATAGACAATATAGGCAAATGGCCTTACATATTAGCTCATGGTTGTTGGAAATTAGTTCACATCATATCAAACATAATCTTTGATGATATTATTCATATATAACTTGGGCCGGAAAAAAAACACTACCTCAATAAATCTAGCACAAATAACACAACCTGAACATTTCAAACCTCAAATAGCCACATGAACTCATCATGCATTCTGCTAAAAACATACCGGACCCATTTTGGTTCATCGAACATCATAAATTTAACGAACTGAACAAAACCCTTATCCTCCAACACTTGGAATTCTGATTTTAGCCTGAAATTCCAATCAATCAACTATTTAGTGTAGAGATTCAATAGATGAGAGCTTCCCAACTCCTTGATGTTGCAATGAGTGTAAACCCTAATATCCTTGATATGCAAAATATCGGGTGGAACTAATGAAAATGCACTCTTCAGATCATCTTCCATGGAAATGAATGGGTGTTTCTTAAAATATGGCCAAGCTCTCTCAGTAATGCCTACAACAAGAGGTGTCGCCATACCAGAAGTTGCCATTACAAAAATTTCAAATTTGAAAAGTTCACCAATAAATACCTTAACCACCAGATTAGGTTTTCGCTTTGGAAATTGCTTTCACGCTTTGGTCTATTGGATGATCTTCTCGCAAAGCACTCTCCTCTTCTTCTCTGGAAGACAAAGTGTAAAATGAATGGGAAAATGTCATTTTATTGTTCGCATACCTAACTTTTAGGGTGTATTGAATAATTTTAGCCCTAACGTTCTGAATACTCAACTTTTATAGATAGCTTACAAAGAATCACTTGCGGATCTCAATTATTGTTCAGATTCTTTCAAAGATCATCTCACATCATCTACAATACCCTAACATAGCATTTGCCAACTTTTCAGATTCAGGTATTATCTGCTACAGGGGTGCATAATATTTTCATGAAAACTCCCCCTAGGTCGGAGGCCTTAATTCAATTCCCAAAGGAATTTCTAGCACTAGAATCAAGTGTGGAGCTATTTCCAGCATCTGAATCACTCTTCTTAACCCATGTCTTCTTCATCTGATCTTTGATCTCCTCCACTTTATCTTTTCCTTTTTCATCTGCTTGCACATTCTTATTCTTGTCCACCAGACCATTCCTATTCACATTTTTACTTCTATAATATCTTGCAATGTGATCTGATTTGTTGCAATTGTAGCATACAACATTTCCTTGTCTAGACCTTGAAATTTTCTTGATTTCCTCTTGATTTGCACTAATTAGCAACATGTCCAAACCTGCCACATGCATAACATCTAATATTTCATCTATTTGGAAAGTTATTCATCATACTTTTGCATTCATTTGACTTATGACCATACTTGTTGCAATTGAAACACTGACTGGAGAAAGATGGACCATTTTCATTCGTTCTATTTCTACATTGACTAGCCATATGATCAAATTTATTGCAAACAAAATAGTTACCATTGAACTTATGAGCATTAGGTTTCCTTACCAGAGACCTTTTAGCTTTGTTCCTCTATTGTTGAGACTTAGGGTTGCTTTGACCAGATCCAAAGCTTTCACCTTTCTCAAATCCTAGACCTCTTATGTCATCTGCATCTTTCTAGATTTCAAGCATCTCATTAAGTTTGTTTGAATTGATCCTTAATTTCTCTTTATATTTATTTCTAGCTTGAAGATCATATCTAAGAAGAAGGATTTGTTTTCTAAGCTCTTCCTCATGTTGTCTAGATTCTTGCAGGTCAAGCTTCAGTTGGCCATTCTCACAATCAAGTCTAAAGCATTCATTAGACTTATCTTTCAATAGCTAAGCAAGATTCTCCTCATTCTTCTTCATTTCCATAATCTCCTTTGTCAATTTCACCACAATAGATTCCATCTAATTCTTTTGAACTACATTATCTCTAGCAAGTTTCTCACGTTCTTCTATCTTCTCCTTCAGGGCTTGGTCATTTATGCATTGGCTTTCTTTCTCCCTTATCTTATCAACAAGTTCCTTTCTCTTCTCTCTTGACTTTTTCAACTAATCTTTCAATGACTGGATGAAGTTCTTAGCATCCTTAATATTTTCTTTCATTTGCCAGACCTTTGCTCGGGATTGACCAAGATCCTCAAGTGTCACAATAAATTGATGTTGAAGACTACCAGAATCCATTGATTCATCTTCCCAGATCCTCCTCAAGATGTTAGGCTTCTTCTAAGGGGCTAGGATCTGATACCAATTGTTGGAATCAAGGAACATTGAGAGGGGGGTGAATCAATGTTTTGCAAATTTTGACATTATTAACTTGTTCTTTCAACCACTTAATGCAAATGAAAAAAAGAAAGAAACATGAACACAAAGTAATCAGCAACAACAACATAAAACCAAGATTTTATACATGGAAAAATTAGTCAAGGGAAAAACCACGGTGGGGATGAAACCCACAATATAAATATACTCTACATATGTATAAAAATATTACATTGGGAGCGAACATGCATTTAGGCACACTGCCTAGAGTTCACTGCTCAAAATATCAATGGCTAGAACCATAGGAAGACTCATTGTCTTACAATATCTTTTACAAGATAATTGGAATGTCTAAACTAAAAAACAACACCTACAACTACCAAAGTATAGTTCTGGTTAAGCACAAAACACTTAATCACATACTTCTCTATTCCATTGCTCTACATTATTTCGATGCATAAATCCTTCACTTGTGCACGTGAAATTGCACACAATCTATCAAAAACACTTTCCACACAACCACCAATATAAAAAATGATCATATCCATCGGTCTTATATATCTACAACATGAAATTAGGTCTTCTACATGTCGGCTTCAAGAACACATAGCATATAATGAAACGTGCATACATAGTCAGTTCAATCCAAACTCCATTGCATATGCAACCCAAAAAGAATTATCCAAATGATTCCCAAATGTTGGATAAATATCCTCAATCACAAAAACAATCACCAAAATTACTCCATCAATTCCACACAACGATCAACTATCCAAACTGGCCATACCACACTATTCAACCCAACAACCTATACACTGGATCTTCTAAATCAAATGACAATCATCACTAGAGGCTAAGATTCTAGAATAAGTTACTCTAGACATTTAACTATCTTCCTCTAGCTTTGCAACACAAAATAATCAACCGAAATGAAATACCAACCAAAATACTACATTATGTCAGATGCACTATTCTATCTCACCGGACTAACCAAATCTTCATTATGACTTCCGGTAGGATCAAATCACATATTGCGGATGAGCTATCTGACTTCAGTTGCCATCAATGACAACATCTGACACCGATACAATGTCTCTTTCCAACAAAGTCGAGGTATTTGAAGCAAAATATTCATTGAAACTTAGACAATTGATGTAATTGTCTATTTTGATTGTGTGTGATTGGTTAACCAATTGACAATTGGGTTGAAAATGTAGACACAGTATTGCATACAGGTTGACCTAGATGACATAGGCTACATAGACACTTCTTTTATAGATGGACTACGATGAACTTGGCTTGATCAGTTTATGGTATACAATACAAGGTATGTGGTAATGACCCAGATGGGGAGGTTGAAGGGGGTCAGTTTTAGATAGAAGGTATGGAGGACCTAGTTCTCATTCCTATGGAAGAGGATCAAATAGAGTATCCATTATCATAACTATGTATAAATGATATGCAGCGATATGCCTGTATGGAATATTATGATGCACTACTGTTAGTTAATGAATGCAATGATGATGTGAAAAATTCACTTAAATGATATGAATGAATGCAAATAACAATAAATGATATGATATGGATAATTGTAAATGCAAATGCTACTAGATTTAAAATGATATGGATGAATGTACTTATTTAAAATGCAATTAAATTTGTTGTGAATGATGAATGTAACTAAATACGATGATGTGAATGATCATAATGAATGCAACTAAATGAAATGAATATGAATGTAATCTATCTTGAACATGTGAGCATAATTTATGCAACGTTGTCAATGTGTCAATCAATTTTTTGTGCCCTTTTTATCATCGTTAAGCTTTTAAAATGTTGAAAGTTAGTATAAACATCGATGATATATTTGAACCATGATGACCTAAGTACTATTTTCATGGATTTTGATATTGCAAGACGACACAAGCATCAAGGTATAATTGAACCAAGATGACCTGAGTGTTTCTTGCGTAAAATAGACAAGAGTTAATCTTCACCCTATACAAATCCGAAATATCCTCGATGATGCGTTATCGATCACGTCTTCCAACAAATTTGTATAGTACTAAAGATCCACTCACAGATGGCAGACAAAGAAAATATCAAGCTCCTTCCCTTCTTCTCTAGTTTGAGACATCCTTGAGTCACTCAAGAGATTTGATAACTAAAAATCAAGATACAAACAGTTGAACCTCTATGCCAAAATGATCAAATCATGATTCAAAATGGATTACCCATTGTGATTTGTTTTATTGATCCAAATGTTGAGTTTGACAATTGGTTTTGAAAATTGTTTTCTATATTTGGCATTGAGTTTCGTTTGGATTCTTGTTTTGATGTGTTGCCTTATTGCCAGTTGTTTGTTTTGTTTTTAAGCCCCAAATAAAATTTCCCCCACTAAGTTTAGGATTTTGCCCCCAGTCTTGACACAACCTTTTTATTATGGATATACACAATGATCACCAAGCCATGGTGAGATGTTATGACCATGCCTAAGATGGATATGAGGCTTTTTATTATGAATATGGATAATGATAGTGAAAAGTGGATATATGATATGTGCACTAATAGATGGAAGAGTTGATCTATCACAAATTATGCCTGTTGTCATTTTTTCACCACTTACTTTTATTGTACTTTTTGATTTTTTGATTTTTTGATTTTTTTTTGTATTTTCTTACTTTTTTTATTTTTTATTTTTATTTTTTTCGAGTATTGGGTGACTCAAGTGTAGAATCTTTTGAGATGAATTCTATTGATAGGTTCATCAAACAAGTCCCCTTTTGATGTAGATAGTTGATATGCCCATGATCCATAGGCTAGTATGATGACGAACAGACCTAACCAGTTAGGTTCAAATTTTCCTTTCTTTTCCCTATCCTATTCATTGCGAGGATTTTCTTTTAGTACCAAGTCACTGACCTGAAACATTCTTGGATTTACTTTGTGGTTATAGCTTCTAGAAATTCTTTGTCTATATGCTTTTAGATGATCAAAAGCACATTGACAATGCAAACTCTAATTCTTGTAGTTTGTTTATCTGGTATTCCATATCTGGGATGAGTCCTTTCAATGATACTCTAAGTGAAGGTATTTTGACCTCAATGGGTAAGATAGCCTATGATCCATACACATGTGCATATGGTGTGGCTCTAGTTGTTGGTATTTTGGTATGGTTTTGTCATTGATGTCAACACCTACTAAACCTTATCAACTCTGGTACTTTGGAGAATCAGCAACATTCACCGGCAAGCAAATGACTTATGCACAGTCACCGGTATCTGATACACCGGCAGGATATAATGATCATCGAAACTTGGAATGGCATGGAAAACACTTGGTTATGTCGAAGACATCATTTGGACACCTTGTCTTGGAGATTTGATTATTGGTATATTCATATTTGCATATCTGTTGTTACTAGCAAATAGGTCTAGGCTATACACCAGCAGGTTTATCTTTTCCAGATCAACATGACACGCATTGGAGATGACTTATTATTGTTGTAAATGCATTAAGCTGACATGTTGAATCGATTATTGCATCGGGCATTAATTTATTTGTAAATTGATTTTATTGTAATATCTCTTAGAGTCGACCTACTAAAATTGCTCCTAGGTTATAATATAAATGTAAGATCTTATTTGTAAGATCGGATGTGGAATGAGAAGAAGAATTGTGTGAAGATATATGCGAGATTAAGTAGAGCTATACACGTAGACATCATTTGAAGGTGAAGCAAGGTTTTTATGAAAGCATATCAGAACTACACCGGTACTGAATCCAATATATGAAGATGCTCTTTTGAGCAATACATCCTTATTGGATTTAACCATCCAATTGTAGTCAGTGTAACTCATATTTTGTGATTAAGCAGTGAGCTCTAGGTGCTTGGCCTTTCTGCATGTGCAGACCCCATTTGTATACACTTACTATCTGCAGTAGTATCATTTGATTGTGGGTAAGGTTTCCCACCATGGTTTTTTCCCTTACAGGGTTTCCACGTACAAATATTGGTGTTAAGTGTTGTGGATGACTTTATCTTTTTGTTTCATGCATTAATCTTTACCGGTATTGCAATTATCTGATAAAATTGTCCACTGGTATAAGAGACTGGTTCACCGGTATTAAGCAGTAAGTTGGTTAAGTTGTTTTTGTTTTGAATTTATTTGACAATTGATTCACCCCCCCCTCTCAGTTGTCTTCAGGACCTAACAATTGGTATCAGAGCCGAGTCCTCTTTTGCAGAAGTTTAACAGCTTGAGGAGATCCAATGTATACTAACTATTTCAAGAAGGACAGTCCTAAACTTGATGGAACCAACTATGGCATATGGAAGATCAGAATGGAGACACATTTAAATTGCATTAGAAAGGATATCTAGGATGCCACAAAGAATGGCTATACTGCTCCTACTCAAAGCCAACCTAATCCACCTAACTTGACTAAAGATGAAGAAAATTATTGCAAAGCAAGAGAAACACTTTTGAGCGCATTTAACAGATCAACAGATCATGGGATTATCAGATAGATCAACTGCTAAAGCTATTTGGGATCATTTGGAAACACTGAATGAAGGAGATTCCACAATCAAAATTGCAAAGCTTGAAAGCTTCCGGGTTAGGTATGAAAATCTGAAAATGGAAGAAGATGAAAGGATTTTTGCTTTTATGGAAAGAGTTAATGAAATTGTTTTGGGTATTAAATATTGTGGAGGAACCTTAAGTGAAGATGAAATTGTTTCAAAAGTTTTAAGAGGATTGCCACCGGCATATAAAATCAAGGCCACTGCTATAAATGAGTTAAGAACAATTCCTAATACATCAGTAACTAGAGATACATTGATTGGAAAACTTTCAGCCTTTGAAATTGAGGAATTTGGTCCTGTTGCTACTATAAAGATAGATTTAGCCTTTAAAGCATCAACATCATCTGAATCATCATTTGAAAAATCTAATTGGAAAACCTTTTATGCAAGAGAACTTGAAGAAAACAGGAAAGAAAATGAAGAACTTGAAGCACTATTTGCAAGGAAAATGCCTAAAGGTCCAGTTGGAAGTAAGTATGAAGGTAAAGCACCCTTTAAATGTTTTAACTGCAATAAGATTGGTCACATGGCTTCAAGATGCCCTGATAGACATGCTAGACTAAGAGAAGAAGATAGAGGAACATACAAACCTAACCATGAATATCAGAGATACAGATTTAAGAAGAATAAAGATAAATCTTGTTATCTTGCTGATGAAGGAGTGACTGATGATTGAAATAAAGCATGAATGGATCATTGATTCGGGATGTTCACATCATATGAAAGGCACCCACAGTCCAATTGGTAGAGTAGGCCTTGGCAGCTCAAATTGAAGTAAAGGATGAATGGATCATTGATTTGGGATGTTCACATCATATGACAGGTGATAAAGGTAAATTCTTGAACTTTCAAGAATATAATGGAGGTCTAGTGAGATTTGGAGATGATAAAGCTTGTCTGATCAAAGGTAAAGGTACAATATCTCTTGATGGTAAGCATAATACTGATAATGTTTACTATGTTGAAGGTTTAAAGCATAATCTTTTGAGTGTTGGTCAATTAGTTGAGAAAGGATTTCAGTTACAATTCAAAAATGGAAAATGCAAAATCATGAATAGAACTGGTTTAGAAATTGCAACCAGTAATCAAACTAGAGGTAATATCTTTCATTTGAATAACAGTGAAAAGACATGCCTGATTGCACATATTGATGAAAGTTGGCTATGGCCTAAGAGACTCTATCATGTAAACTTTGATTGCATGGTGAATATCAGTACTACTAAGGCAGTTAGAGATTTACCTAAAATTGTCAAACCTCATAATACAGTATGTAAGGAATGTCAATTTGGAAAACAAGTTAGAGCTACCTTTAAAACTATTCCAGAAAAATCCAATAATGCTCTTGACTTAATTCATATTGACTTATGTGGTCCAGCTAGAACCAAAATCTTGCAAGGTGATAGATATTTCATGCTAACCATTGATGACTATTCTAGAATGTGTTGGGTTACTTTTCTGAGAGAAAAATCAGAAGCACTTGGGAAGTTCAAACTGTTCAAAGCAATGGTAGAAAATGAAACCAGTAAGAAAATCAAATGTCTAAGATCAGATCCAGGAGGAGAATTTACATCTAAGGAACTTAATGCATTCTGTGAAGTGAATGGAATCAGAAGACAACTATCAGCACCTCGAACACCACAACAAAATTTTACTCCTACTCCTACTCTTAAATTTTAACAAAAGATTGCAGAAAATTGTTGAGAGTACAAATGTGAAGATTGATGAACAATTCAGAGGAACTTCAAGGTATATAGATTTTGAACCGGCAATAGAAATTCTAACAAATGAACCTACACATAACCCATCGGTACAAAATGAAGACCCAGTTACACCGGTATCATCTGAAAATTCCACTGTGACTGAGGAACAACAACAAACAAAGACACCCTGGTATGTAAGACTGAATCATTCTGAAGATTAGATAATTGGAAACAAGTATAAAGGAGTTATGACAGGAGGAAGATTGGCAAATGAAGAGGTATGTCTTATTTCTCAAATTGAACCATCATCAGTTAATGAGGCATGTGAAGATAAACACTGGATTAAAGCTATGGAAGAAGAATTAGAACAAATTAAGAAGAATAACACTTGGACATTAGTTCCCCAGTCTAAAGATAAAAATGTAATTGGAACCAAATGGGTATTCAGAAACAAACTTAATGAAGATGGTAAGGTTATCAGAAATAAAGCAAGACTAGTGTGTAAGGGATATTCTCAGAAAGAAGGAATTTATTACAATGAGACATTTGCACCGGTAGCTAGAATTGAGGTAGTCAAATTATTTTTGGCTTTTGCAGCACACAAGAACTACAAAGTATATCAAATGGATATTAAATGTGCATTTCTAAATGGAGATCTTGAATAAGAAGTTTATATTGAACAACCTGATGGATTTTCTTTGACATATAACAAAGATATGGTTTGCAAGTTAGAGAAAGCTTTGTATGGATTGAAACAAGCTCCAAGAGCTTGGTATGCAAGATTGGATAAATATATTTTGAAGATTGGTTTTTCTAAAGGTAATGCTAACAGCAACTTATATTATAAAGTGACTAATGATGACATCTTGGTTATAGAAGTTTTTGTTGATGATACAATCTTTGGAGGAGAAGATGGACTATGTAAAGAATTTTCTATTGAAATGCAACAAGAATTTAAAATGTCTATGATTGGAGAAATAAAATTCTTTTTAGGATTGCAGATTTCACAGACTGACAAAGGTATATTCTTGAGTCAATCCAAGTACTTAAAGGAGTTACTAAAGAAATTTGGGATGGAGAACTCTAAACCGGTAAGCACACATATGACTACAAATGACAAAATATCACTAAGGGATGAATCTACACCTGTTAATCCAACTAGGTACAAATCTATGATTGGAGGTTTACTGTATTTGACACATACCAGAACTGATATTATGAATGCAGTATGTATTGTTTCAAGATTTCAAAGTAATCCTAGAGAAAATTATAAATCAGCAGTAAAAAGGATTTTTCGGTACTTACAAGGCACTACAAATCTTGGATTATGGTATCCTAGAGATGAAAACTTTGAATTATGTGCATACACAGATGCAAATTGGGCAGGAGATGTGGATGATAGAAAAAGAACCACCAGAGGAGCATTTTTTCTTGGAAATAGACTAGTTTCTTGGTTGAGTAAGAAACAAAGTTGTACATCCTTATCAACAGCAGAATCAAAATATGTTGCAGCAGCAACTAATTGTACATAGGTACTATGGCTTAAACAAATGTTGAAAGACATAAAGGTAAAATGCAAGGAACCTATAACTATCTATTGTGATAACACTGCAGCAATTGATATATCTAAGAATCTGGTACTACATTCTAAAACCAAACATGTTTCTATCAAACTGAATGTTCTAAGTGAGAATGTTGAAGAAAAAGAAATTAAACTGGTTTATGTGAATACTAAAGAGCAGATTGCAGATATTTTTACTAAACCTCTGCCTAAGGAAACTTTTGAATATCTCAAAGATCATCTTGGGGTCATTCCCCCACCGGTAGATACTTAGAGAGTTGATGTTTGTCATCAACCGACAGAATTAATAGAGAAATCTTTTACTCCGACTTTGATGAGGAAGCTACTTCTCAGGAGTAGTTGGTATACTAAATTGGCTGGTATTTTGTAATGAACTTGGTTTTGTAGTAACTTTGGCATTTTATGTCAAAGGGGGAGAGATTGGTATGGAAAAGCACAAGGAAACACATGTCACTCTCAGGGGGAGAGATTGTTACTTTGGGAGAGATTACTTATATTTTGGTATTTGGCATTTCTGTTTGGCACTTTGATGGTTTTTCCATCTTGTGTTGCCATCAATGCCAAAGGGGGAGATTGTTGGTATTTTGGTATGGTTTTGTCATTGATGTCAACACCTACTAAACCTTATCAACTCTAGCACTTTGGAGAATCAGCAACATTCACCGGCAAGCAAATGACTTATGCACAGTCACCAGTATCTGGTACACTGGCAGGATATAAAGATCACCGACACTTGGAATGGCATGGAAAACACTTGGTTATGTCGAAGACATCATTTGGACACCTTGTCTTGGAGATTTGATTATTGGTATATTCATATTTTCATATTTGTTGTTACCGGAAAATAGGTCCAGGCTATACACCGGCAAGTTTATCTATTCCAGATCAGCATGGTACACTATGGAGATGACTTATTATTGTTGTAAATGCATTAAGCCGACATATTGAATTGATTATTGCATCGGGCATTAATTTATTTGTAAATTGATTTTATTGTAATATCTCTTAGAGCCAACCTACTAAAATTGGTCCTAGGTTATAATATAAATGTAAGATCTTATTTGTAAGATCGGATGTGTAATGCGAAGAAGAATTGTGTGAAGGTATATGCGATTAAGTAGAGCTATACACGTAGACATCATTTGAAGGTGAAGCAACGTTTTTGTGAAAGCATATCAGAACTACACTAGTACTGAATCCAGCATATGAAGATGCTATTTTGAGCAGTACATCCTTATTGGATTTAACCATCCAATTGTAGTCACTGTGACTCCTATTTTGTGATTGAGTAGTGAGCTCTAGGCACTTGGCCTTTCTACATGTGCAAACCCCATTTGTATACACTTACTATCTGTAGTAGTATCATCTGATTGTGGGTAAGGTTTCCCACCATGGTTTTTCCCCTTATAGGGTTTCCACGTACAAATATTCATGTTAAGTGTTGTGGATGACTTTGTCTTTTTGTTTCATGCATTAATCTTTACCGGTATTGTAATTATCTGATAAAATTGTCCACCGGTATAAGAGACTGGTTCACCGGTATTAAGCAGTAAGTTGGTTAAGCTGTTTTTGTTTTGAATTTATTTGACAACCGATTCACCCCCCTCTCAGTTGTCTTCGGGACCTAACACTAGTAGGGATGTAGATACTAGTTCGGTATGTCCATAAGGTAGGGTTTAGTTGTACATGCCAATCACAACTCGCATCATTCATAGTTTTCTTTAGGATTTCCAAGATGGTTTTATTCGAATCTTTTGCTTGGCCATTCCTTGAGGATAATAAGTTGTGTAAAAGCGATGTTAGATATGGAATATTTCACAAATTTCTCATACATCTTGTTTATTGAAGGGTCTACTATTATCAATGATAATGGAACTAGGAATGCCATAACGACATATAATGTAGTTCAAAATGAAGGAAGATATGTATTTGTCGGTAACAATGTTTAATGGAACAACTTCGATCCACTTTGTAAAATAATCAGTGGCTATGATTATGAACTTTCATACATTGGAAGAGGAGGTATGGATATTACCCATGAGGTCAAGTCCCCACTAACAAAATGATCATAATGTTGTAAACAGTTGCAGCTCTTGTGCGGGTGCATGTATAAGATTCTCATGGATTTGGCATTTCTGGCACTTCTTAGTAAACTAATAGGATTATTTTTCCATGTTTGGCAAATAGTATCCTCTTCTAAGAAGTTTCTTGGTGAGAGTAGGACCACTTGATTGAGTACCACAAATACCTTCATGAACCTCTTGTAAGGTCATTTCAGATTCGTTACTTTCAAGACACCTAAGGAGAGTACCATCATGACCCCGTCGGTAAAGAATATTGGTTGTTAGGGTGTAACGGGCTATTTGACAAATAATGTTGCATTTTTTATTCTAGGATAGATCATGTGGAAGGGTATTATCTTTCAGATAGGTATAAATCTTCTCATAGGTTGGAGATTCAGAACCAACCAGGTGGCATATAACATGGGTATCAGGATTTTCATAAGTAGGGGAAAACAATTGTTCCACCAAGAATTCATAACGAGTCTATTGTTCTAGTATTTGTAGAAAGAGGTGATGGTCACCATGGAATCTACAACTTTGTTGTCGAGTCTTGGAATTTTCTCAAACTTGATCTCAACAAAGTATTTCTTAAAGTCATCCACCATTCTCTTGTATGGAATTAGCTTATCATCCTTTGTTTAATGGTGATTATTAACCTGATTGATGACCAATTGAGAGTCTCCATAGACTAGTAACTTTGTGATGTTCCATTCTAATGCTACCTCGATGCCAATGACCAGGGCTTCATATTCAGCAATATTTTTTGTGCAAGGGAACACTAACTTGTAAGATCATGGGATTGTGTGTCACTGAGGAGTGACAAATAGGATTCCAGCACCTGACCCATGTTTGATGTAAGATCCATCAAATTATAGTACCCATGATTGTATTGTAACTGCTAGAACATCTATATCTGGAATTTTAATATGTAGTGGATGATCTATTAGCAATGGTGCTTCAGCCAATTGATCTTCTAGCTGATCTTCTATTGGTTGGCCCTTGATGGCTCTTTTGTCCATGTAATGAATGTCAAAATTTCTTGAAATCATTAGCCATTTTGCGAGTCAGACAATTACAGTGGCCTTGTTGAGTAGATATTTTAAGGGATCTATATTTCTTATCAGCTTGATTGTGTAAGCTAGCATACTATATTGCAACTTTTGGGATGCAAACACTACAACTAGACAAGACTTTTTGATGAATGTGTAGTTAATTTCATAACCATTCAATGTTTTGCTAATGTAGTAGACAACCCTTTCATTTCTTGTAGAGTCCTCTTGTGCTAGAAAAGATCCTAGAAAGATACCTTGGTAGCTTATATGTAGAGCAGAAGTGTTTTTCCAGCTATTGGTGACAACAATATTGGTGGATTCCTGAGATACTACTTTAACTGTTTGAAGGATTCTTCACATATTTCCTCCCATCTAAAAGGAACATTTTTGTGTAGTAGATGGGTGAAAGGTAGGTATTTGTTAGCTAGTTGTAAAATGAATCTTCTAATGCATTGCAACCTTCCTTGTAGAGATCTTAGTTGATGGATATTTCTGTGAGGTGGCATCTCCATGATTGCTTGGACCTTTGCCGGATTGACCTCAATGCCTTTAGTTGATACTATGTATCCTAGGAGCTTGCCTAATGTTACTCCAAACACAAATTTTTGGATTTAATCTCACATTGAATTGTTCTAGCCACTGAAAGATTTTGTCCAAGATATCCAAATATCCTTCCCTAGTGAATGAGTTTGCTAGCTAGTCATCTACATAGTCTTCCATGAATGTATGCACCATGTCATGAAAAATATGGTCATTGCATGATGATAAGTTGCTCCTACACTCTTTAATCCAAAAGGCATGACGTTCCAAAAATATGTACCCCATGGGAAGGTGAAAGTTGTTTTGTCTTGATCTTTTGGTGCTATCTTGATCTAGTTGTATCCTAAAAAACCATCCATGAGCGAGAGCATATCATGTCCTATTGTTGTCTACAATAGTGTCGATGTTAGGTAAATGAAAATCATCCTTTGGACAAGCCTTGTTAAGATCTTTGAAATCTATGCATATTTTGATGCTTTTATCTGGTTTGGATACAGGTATAATGTTTGAAATCCACTCTGCATAGTCGATTGGTCTGATGAATTATACACCTAGTAGTTTCTTTAGCTCTGCTTTTACTAGAAGTGCAACAAGTGGATTCATATTTCTTAGTTTCTGTTTTAGCTTCAGGAACTATGGATAAGTGGTGCATGATCAAATCTAGATCTATCCCTAGCATATCAGCATATGACCAAGAAAAATTGTTTTGATTTTCTTTGAAGAACTCAGTGAAATTAGGTTGTTCTTGTTCTGTCAATAATTTGGTCAAGTGTATGGCCTTTGCTGCCTCTTTGGTGTTCATGTTGATTGATTTAGTTGGTTTGATCAATATTGGTGATCTCTCTTGATAATGCTCTGGAAAAGTGTCAAGTCTCTCATCCTTCAATGCCTCGGAGATGTTTTCACCATTGAATACACCCTTTATTTTTACTGTTTTATGATCTAATACTGTGAATGAATGGTTTTCATAATTAGATCGATTTTTTGCGTTATTCATTTTATGACTAAGAGACTTGGCACTCCCCTAGTTGTATGTTTCGTTATGAGATTCACTAGTGGAACATGTTTCTGGATTGACAGAACAGAGGTAATGAACAATGGCATCATCATCTAGAAAGATAGGGATATTAAGAGGTTTTATTTGTTCCCAATCAATGAGTTTAGGATGGACTAATGGTAAGGGGTCATCTAGTTGATTAAGGTCCAAAGAAGTTAGGGTCATGATGGAAATATTGTCATTGTTTGGGATAGCGAAGTTGAGGTCTATGATGTTACTCAACTCAGGATTATCTATCTCATCCTGACTCTAATCGTCCTCACTAGAGCCATCTATAAGTTGTGATCCAAATTCAAATGGTCTAAACCCTGAGCTTTGTCCTTCGTAGAGTATAGGTGTGTATGACATCAATGACTTTCTCATCACAAGGTATTTCATCTAGTGAATCCCATTCCCACTCATTTGAGTATGTTTTAGAGCTACCTTGCAATTTATGGATCTGCTCATAAAGATTGTGAGTAGCTTCCTCCTTCTTGATGGAAAGTTCTTATTTTTCTCATATTCTTCTTCTTATTGTTTACAAATTGCTTCTTCTTGTTGTTGTTTTTGGACTATTTCCTTGTTTTGTTTCTTTCGAGTTGCTTCTTCATGTAGTTGTTTGTGCTCTATTTCTTCTTCTTGCCTACGATCTGGAATGTCCTGACCAAAGCCTAGTCTTGATTTGTCTTTAGCATTTTGAGTAGCAAGTTGTATGGGTTATAAAATACCTTATTTTCTTTTGCCAATAGGACTGTGACCATCATATCCCATGTTTTGCCTGATTTTGAAATATTTTTTGTATTGTTTTGTGGGTACTTTGATGTTAAGAATGACTGCTTTAGATTTCTGCTCATTTTTATCTAGAGCCAATTTAGGACATCCTTATCCTCGATTTCATCAGCTAGGGTTCCTGCTTTAACAAAAGTACTATCAAAGAGTTTGATGGGCTGTAAAGTTTTTTGTTTGGATGCAGATTGTTGTCCATGAGATCTTGGTGAAACTGGAAATTTTGATAGATATAAGGATGGTTCAAAAGAATATTCTCTGATACCTTTATCTTTTAGCTGAATCTTTTTCTCAAAATCTATTGATAAATATTTGAGTTGGGTTTCACTGCTTGATGACGTACAAGTGAGAGTTTCTCGGTTATGTGGTACAAGGATATTATGAGTTCTCTTGACATTGTTGTAGTATTGGAAGGGATTAGTGTTCTCTTATATGAAAATTTCCTATCCATTGTAGGGGAATTTTACACATTAGTGGTATGTGGATGGAACCGCCTGCATTTCATCAATCCAAGGTTGACCCAATAGTATTTTGTAGGACAAGTCTATGTCTAGGACTTGGCAGATGGTATCTTTTTGAATTGGTCCCACTTTCATGGGTAATACCAACTGTCCTTTTGAGGATCTCTCTTCATCATCATATGCTTTGATAGTTATTTTTCTTTTGGTGTCAATAGCATCTTCGAAGAAACCCAATGCACAAAGGATCTTTAAAGTACATATATTTAGGTTGGCTCTTCCATCTATTAGTATGTGTTTGATCCAATGTTTATAGACTAGAACTTCAATATGGAGGGGAGTGTTATGTGGATGACTCAAGGAGACATCATCATTCTCAGAAAATGACAAAGTTTGAGGCACAGTTAAATGTCCCACCATGGCTTAGAATCAATCAATATCTAAATTGGTTGGTATCGTAGTGTCCACAAGAACCCTTTCTAGAATGTCTTTGTGCACTGGTGAGATTTTTAGAAGCTCAAGAATTGATATTTGGGTAGGTGTCTTTTGTAACTAATCTACCAAGTTGTATTAATTTGAAGGATGAGTTGTTTTGGATGTGCTTCCTTTCAATACAAACTTGGATTGAGCTCATGTGGTTACGTTGATGGGTCTATGTTCTTGCTTGTCTTTGATCTTGGTAACATTTATCTAGTTGTCTGATGTGGAAATGTGACTGATAATGTTGTCATAAATATGATTTACCTTGGTTCCTTTGTTATTTGATGATGAATTTTCTCCCTTTTGATAATTGGGGAGAGTATTTTTTAATGCTTCATGATCATCATTTGTCTTGTGTCCTTCTACCGTTATAGCACCTTTGTCTAAATAAGTATTGCACTAGATTTTTAAATCATTGGTAATCATTTGTCATGTGACCTTTACTTCTATGGAATTCACAATGTTGTGCATCATTCCACCATGATGGTTTAACTTTTGGTTCAAAGTCTCTTGTGTCAGGCAATGTTATAAGCTTGTTGGCTAGAACTTTTTTGAACGCTGACTCGAGTGATTGCCAAAATGGTGTGAACTTCCTTCAATATGGAGTAAGGGTTGGTTTGGGTTTGTTGATTTCTGGATTGTTTGTGGGTGTATTACTTGATAAGTTCAAAACTGGATGTTTGGATTTTATGTTATGGGCATCAACTATGCCTTCATTAGCAATGTTTTTGCTTCTCATCCAGAATTTTGATTTGTCATTGTTGCTAGTATTATTATTGTTGTAGTTACTGGAAAAATTTGTGCTTTCTTTAGAGAATTTCAATATTCCCCTTTTAACCAAGGCTTCCTCAATTTGAAGACCATTTTTTATTAGTTTGTCAAAATTTGGTGAGCATTATAATTGGAGTCTATAACACATTTCAGTATTTAAATTGTCAATAAAAATGTCCATTTTTTCTTTGTTCTATACCAAGCAAGAGTACTGAGAAAATAGTCATCTCCATCTTTGAAAAAATGTAAGGAATGTTTAACCATTTTTTTGTTTGGCATTGCATAAGTCGAGCATGGTTATTTCATGTTGAATGTTATTTCATGTTTGTTTATCTGATACCGAGTGTGAGTTTTTATAACCATTCCATAGTTTGTCCACCCAAACTTCTTGGGAATAATCTCATTAAATAAGTGTCATTGTGTGCAAATTCCAGGCTCATGTTGTAAAACTCTCTCACATGATCTTGTGGATCAGTTTTGCCATTATATTTATCAAATTTTGGAATTTCATAGTTGGGCAAAAATGGTATCATGTTTAATGTTCGATCAAATGGATAGGGGAAAATGTCTTCTAATAAATATTTTCTCGGTGTTCCCCTTTGCATGTCTTGCATTTGTTGTTGAAGAGATTAAATATGTTGTGTTAAGGCATTCAATGGATTGTAGTTATTGGTACTTGACTCAGCTTTCGCTTTCTTGGTATCGAAATTAGCAAATAGTTTGGCACCATGATTGTTAAACATTAGAATTTTTTGGAAGCATTTCCATAATTTTTTCAAACTTGGGGTCTTGTTGGGATTCTTGAATTAGTTTATCACTTATGTCTTCTAGGTTAATATCTTGATACTTGTAAAAGGGGTTTTCTTCTCTTTCCAACATGGTAGGTGAAGTTTCCACCTCATTTTCCTTAAGTTTTAGTCTTTGAGATCTTGTCCAAATAGGCATGTCAGTGATCTAATTGTGACTATTGTTGATAGGTTTTGAGTACGTCAGTAGGTGATTTGTTGTTGAGGTAGATAGGCCAGGAAATTTTCCCCCTTTTATTGAGATATTGTGATAATGCAGATCTTTGTTCAAAGGCACATGTTTTGAAAGATTCCTCATCAAACTTGTTTCCACGACCATGTAGATAATTATGAAAGCGGTGTAGGAATGTGTGATGTTTTAGCAAGAGTTTGCAGTTTATGTAGATAAATCTTCTCTTTTTCAAGATTGCCTTTTGACTAAGTTTCCTCTTTTTCAAATGACAACAGACAATCATACAAGAAATTGAAATTGTTTTAAATTTTGATTCTTGTTGGGAGTGCTAATTTGATATGAGATACTTAAGTCTGAATAGGAAAGATCCTCCCTATTTATTAGACTTAGTTAATCTAATTTAGAACTTTGTTTCGTGATGAAGGATGATATATCCTAATAGTGAAATGTTGCTGAAAATCAAAGATTAGATTGATAATTGAGCACGTAAGTTCCTGGATCCTATTCTAATGTGGAAGTTGCACTTGTAATGACCTGATTTTCTATGTTTTGACTAATGTTTGATGACAAATGAGTTTAACTCTGAAAAGGGTATCCTAAAATGTTCCCGTTTTCTGAGAAAGTTTCTATTTTACTCTTTGCATGAGGTATTTTTCTAAGCATGTGTAAAACAAACAAAGTACGTGCTAAAAGATCAGTTGAATGCACTACCCTGGTCCTTCAAAGTGCCAAGTTGTCCTGAATATACACTAAGATCTTCTGAATGCACCAACTTTATTGTTTGGACTATGTTGGAGTTTTGACAAACTTGACTATGTTTTTTGTGAAAATTTTGAATGTTTGATAGATGATCTTCTAAAAAATGATTAAAACACAACAACAAGCAAGAAGATAGTTTGTTTTAGTCTATAATATAAACAATAAGTGTATGTTTGATAAGATATTTTGAAAACCCCTCTTGTTTTCACTAGTTTGAATGAAAAGACACATCAATCAAACTTTTTAATCTCAAGGGTCATTAATAATACCATAGCTCACATCTTGATACTCCTTTATCTCAAACAACCATGTCACACCTGAGGGTTTGGCCATTTTTTTGCCTTTTGCCAGAAGTTGAACGAAAGAGAATTGCTTCTCAATTCGATCATTTTCTTCGGAGATGTATGGTGAGTGTCTTGGGGGTGGATTCTTCCCCACCCTTTCACTATGATATTAGAAATATTTGGATAACTGACTCGGCAAAGCTTTTACTCTTAAAGATTTTTAGTAAGGCTTATGTTCGGTCTTCAATGATAAACTCCCTTAGGAGGGTTCTCAACCTTTAGAACAAGGCTTTACATATCTCAAGGATACTGTGCGAAGGCTAATCAATGAGAAAAACCTTTGGATGTGATTTTTATCACAATCCACATTTGATTATAGTGGGTTGGAATACATGGAATTAGTCGTTCCCTACTTAGGTCGTGCCCCTCTCACTAGCCTTATGGGCTTCTCAGGAGGGTGGGCTTACTAAAGGATTTATCTTAATTGCAATAAAAGAAAACCAAGAGTGAGTCTAGCTTTTTTATCACCCAATTAGGGGGAGAGCATATACCTATCACTTTCTAAGCATGATATATAATTTTGTTCCTTTTATCCCATCATTGCAATATGATCTAATTGCTATTTGGAGATGTTTCTCCAACAAGAATGATGTTATTTTTACCCAAGATAGCAAAATGAGGGGTTTTTTTTTTACCAAAACTTGCAATTTAAGAACCTTTGAAATTTTTTGAAAAACTTTGTAAGAACAACCAAGAACTTGAAATTATGAAAAAAAGTGGCCTTGCAAATTGAACTGTGAATTATTTTCAACCTTTGCAAGAAAAGAAGTGAGATCCTTTTTAAAGCACCAAATAAAATATGAAGTTCTTTTTACCTTGCAATATGAAGTGTGAATTATTTTCAACCTTTGTAAGAAAATAAGTGAGATCCTTTTTAAATCACCAAATAAAATATGAAGTTTTTTTACCTTGCAAAAAATGAAGTGATGCTCTTTTTAACCTTTGCAAGAAAAGAAGTGAGATCCCTTTTAAAGCGCCAAATAAAAGATGAAGTTCTTTTTACCTTGCAAAAAAAATGAAATAATGTTCTTTTTAACCTTTTTGTAACAAAATTTGAAAAGTTGTAATAAGAAAGTAAAATAAAACTAATCTAGCTCCTTCAGAACCTACACACAATGTTAGCATCTACAAAACCCATTAAATATTAATCCAATATGGTGGGCTCACAAGCCTAAATTCTTCTTGGTGTTACAAAATTTGGCTCTATCAAATACATGAAAAGAACTTATTGTATCTATCAAATTCATGACAGGAACCTACTGAGTCTGTCAAAAATGCAAAAAGAAGTTTCTGAGTCTGTCAAAAACACGACAAGAACTTGCTGATTTTTGAGTCTATCAAAAACGTGACAGGAACTTGTTGATTCTATCAAAAATGTGACAGGAAGTTTCTAATTCCGAGTCTATCAAAAACACAACAGGAACTTGCTGATTTTTTATTCTATCAAAATGCAATAGGAACTTGCTAATTCCGTCAAAAACATGACAGGAAGTTTTTTATTTTGTCAAAAACACAACAAGAAGTTTCTGAGTCTTCAACTTTTTGAAAATGTTGCAAAACTTCACAAAAGGATTAGAAATAAAGGGACAAAGTGTCCCACAGGGGGTGCCAAAAATGTATGCCTAAAAGGTAGTGTCAGCCAACTAACAACAGAATAGCAAACATACCAATGAAACATTATATGTAAAGGATCTAATAAACAAAACAAGTTAAATAAGCAATCCTTCCAAGACATTCCATTGTTCTCTATCTCCAAGGATTCTTCAAGTCATGGTTGCTCTCAAATGATTGAGCAACAGACCTTTAGAATGACAACCTACGGAATGAGTGATGAGTTGATAAATGATTTATATGCAAATGCAAATAAGATCTATATGGATTATAACAAAGCTTGCTATGATATAGATTTTATGCTATGATAATGAAATACTATTCTAACATGATATGCTATACTAATGATATATGTTATGCTAATGATAAAAATGCTTCTAAATACTTAAGCTTTATGAGATAAACAAAGGGAGACAAAATGTGGATCTAATACTAAGAATTGGTGACCTTGATTGACAATAACCTTGATACATAAAACTTGGGATCCTGATAATGAGGGAATGAGGCCTATTTATAGAAGAAATGGGCAATTGGATGGTTAGGATTGAATTATCTTAAAAAGGGCTAGGATTGAATGATCATCAATCCATGAAACTTTCAAACCAATCCCATGTTGACAAGTGTCAACATGAGAAGGCTTGAGAGGAGAGAGAAGAGGCATTAAATGCCTAAGGGGACATGATACTTACCCTAGGGGGTTTGGTTAGGGTTGAGTCAATGGATAACTATTTTATCCAAGGGATAAAATAATGTGTAAGAGTTAAAGGATAACTATGGTCAAAGCATTGAATGCTTGAAGAGACTTGTGGGTTAAATGGATGGTTGAGTTAGAGAGAAAGTCTCTAACCAAGGGTCAAAGGTGGGTTAGTTAGATTTAAGCCTTTAATAGTTTATGAAGACTTTGAGGGTGAACTTGTTGAAGAAATAAAGCCTTTAATGCTTTGAGAAGTGACTCCTTCCTAATCCTTAGTTTAAGAAGTGCAAATGCTTAGGAGGAGGTTTAGGCTTAATTGGAAGGGTTTAGAAGAAATTAGAAGGAAGCTTAGTGTGCAAGTGGGCATTGTAGGAGAATGCAAGTGGGTGAGGATAAATAGGATTTTAAATAAATATTTATTTATTTAAATGTGCATGTAAATTTTAGATTTTATTTAAATAAATTAATTTATTTAAATGAGAAGAAGGGGGATAAAGCATTAAATGCTTGAAGACTTGAAGGAAGTCATTAAAGGCTTAAGAGGACTCTAGAAGGAAGCCATTAAAGGCTTGAAGACTTTGAGGGAAACCATTAAAGGCTTGAGAACACTCTAGAATGAAACTATTGAAGGTTTGAAAACTATTGAAGGTTTGAAAACTTTAAAGGAAGCCATTAAAGGCTTGAAGACTAGAATAAAACCATTAAAGGCTTGAGTTGATGGGTTTTGGGTTATCCTTTGGTTTAGGAATGTGCAAACCATTAAAGGGTGATTAGGCTAATAATAGGGGTTTAGACATGATTAGGAGGAAGGAGAACTTGCAACTTGCATTTTCTAGAAAGTCCAAGTGAGGGAGGGATTTTAGGAATTTAAATAAATATTAATTTATTGAAATGTGAGAAAGGGGATTTTAGGGATTTAAATAAACATTAATTTATTTAAATGTGAGAGATGGGTTTTTAGAATTTTAAATAAATATTAATATATTTAAATGTGAAAGAGGATTTAATTAAACAAATATGATTTATTTATTTAATTAATGGTTTTTTTGGGTTAAGTGAATTAAATCAAATAAATTGAATAATTTATTTAATTAATAGAAGATGGTTGGGATGAATTAATTAAATATTAATTTAATTAATAGTTGGAAAAGGGGATAGGGTTAATTAAATGTGAATTTAATTAATAGTTGGATAAATGATAATTAAACAAATATAAAATTCATTTAATCAATTGGACAGAAATAGGTGTCTACATTTTGCCCCTCATTGAAGTGATGTGTGGCAACACATTGATTCAAAGAACAAATTGCTTGATAATGTTGATAAAATTTTCAATTTGCCCCAGATTCTAATTGTCGGATAATAATGCGAGTATGCCCCCTTAGGAGATGAATCAGATAGATTTTTGAATTTTTAGGGTTTTTCGATCGATTCATCTCCTAATAAAAATGAGAGAATGGTGGATTTGGGAATGTCTGAGGGTGAAGGGTGAGTGGTAGAGAATAATGGGAAGTTGGTAAGTACCCTTAGGTCATGCAAGAGATATGATACAAATGCAGTATTGTGGTACCTTTGATGGATGTTGTACAATTGATCAATATTGTTTGGACGATCTAGTGCAATTGATTGAATTACCCCAATTTTAGTCAAAGCATGACAATTGATGTCAATTGGTCGCTACGATAGGATAAAGTTTGAGGAAGTGAGTCAAATTGACCTGATGAGACTTAGACAATTGATGTAATTGCCTTATGAAGTCAAGGTATCTGAAGAAAAATACTCATTGAGACTTAGAATATTGATGTAATTGTCTATTTTGATTGTGTGTGATTGGATGACCAATTCACAACTGGGTTGAAAATGTAGACACACTATTGCATACAGGATGACCTAGATGACATAGGCTACACAATCACTCCTTCTATAGATGGACTGCGATGAACTTGGCTTGATCGGTTTGTGGTATATGATCAGGGTATGTGGTGATGACCCAGATGGGGAGGTTGAGGGGGATCAGTTTAAGATAGAAGGTGTGGATGACCTAGTACTATTTCCTAGTGGAAGAGGATCAAATAGAGTATCCATTGTCATAACTATGTATGAATGATATGCAGCAATATGAATGTATGGAATATGATGATGCACTACTATTAGTTAATGAATGCAATAATGATGTGAAAAATTCACTTAAATGATATGAATGAATGCAAATAACACTAAATGATATGATATGGATAAATGTAAATGCAAATGCTACTAGATTTAAATGATATGGATGAATGTACTTATTTAAAATGCAATTAAATTTGTTGTGAATGATGAATGTAACTAAATACGATGATGTGAATGATGATAATGAATGTAATTAAATGAAATGAATATGAATGTAATTTATCTTGAACATGCAAGCATAATTTATGCAACATTGTCATTATGTCAACCAATTGTTTGTGCCCTTTTTATCATCGTTAAGCTTTTAAAATGTTGAAAGTTAGTACAAACATCAGTGGTATAGTTGAACCATGATGACCTAAGTACTACTTTCATGGATTTTGATATTGCAAGACAACACAAGCATCGAGGTATAATTAAACCAAGATGACTTGAGTGTTGCTTGCATAAAATAGACAAGAGTTAATCTTCACCCTATACAAACCCAAAATATCCTCGATGATGCATTATTGATCACGTCTTCCAACAAATTTGTATAGTACTAAAGATCCACTCACAGATAGCAGACAAAGAAAATATCAAGTTCCTTCCTTGCTTCTCTAGTTTGAGACATCCTTGAGTCACTCAGGAGATTTGATAACCAAAAATTAAGATACAAATAGCCTAACCTCTATGCCAAAATGATCAAATCATGATTCAAAATGGATCATCCATTGTGTTTTGTTTTACCCATCTGGATGTTGAGTTTGACAATTAGTTTTGAAAATTGTGTTCTAAGTTCGGCGTTGAGTTTCGTTTGGATTCTTATTTTTATGTGTTGCCTTATTGCCAATTGTTTGTGTTGTTTTTAATCCCCAAAGTGAATTTCCCCCACTAAGTTCAGGATTTCGCCCCTAGTCTTGACACAACCTTTTATTATGGATATACACAATGATCACCAAGCCATGGTGAGATGTTACGACCGTGCTTGAGATGGATACAAGGCTTTTTATTATGAATATAGATAATGATAGTGAAAAGTGGATATATGATATGTGTACTAATAGATGGAAGGGTTGATCTATCACAAATAGTGTCATTTGTCAAGTTTTCACCACTTGCTTTTATTGTACTTATTATTTTTTTTATTTTTATTTTTTGTTTCTTGTTTTTTTCGCTTTTCTGTGTATTAGGTGACTCAAGTGTAGAATCTTTTGAGATGAACTCTCTTGATAGGTTAATCAAAAAAGTCCCCTTTTGATATAGATGGATAATATTCCCCTGATTTATGGCCTGATATGATGATGAACAGACCTAACTAGTTAGGTTCAAATTTTCCTTTATTTTCCCAATCCTATTGATTGCGAGGATTTTCTTTTAGTACCAAGTTAGTGCTGACTTGAAACATTTTTGGCTTTAGTTTATGGTTATTTCTTATGGATATTCTTTTTTAATATGCTTTTAGATGATCAAAAGCATGCTGATGGAGCTCATCTAGCAACTCCAATTATTGTAGTTTGTTTATGCAGTATTCTTCATCTGGGATGAGTCCTTTCAATGATACTCTAAGTGAAGGTATTTCAACCTCAATGGGTAAGATAGCCTCTAATCCATACACAAGTGCATATAGTGTGGCTCTAGTAGGGGTGTGGATAATAGTTTGGTATGACCATAAGGCAGGGCTTAGTTGGACATACCAATCATGGCCTACATCATTAACAATTTTCTTTAGGATTTTTAGGATGGTTTTGTTTGAGGCTTGTTCTTGGCCATTCCCTTGAGGATAATAAGGTGTGGAAAAGCGATGTTGGATATGGAATCTTTTGCAAATTTCTCATACATCTTGGTTCTTGAAGGGTCTACCATTATCAGTGATAATGGAACAAGGAATGTCATATCGGCAGATAATGTAGTACAAAATGAAGGAAGATATATGTTTGCCAATAACAATGTTGGAACAACTTTGATCCATATTGTAAAATACTCAGTGGTTGTGATTATAAACTTGCATCCATTGGAAGAGGAGGGATGGATCTTACTCACGAGGTTGAGTCCCCACTAACAGAATGACCATGATGTTTTAAATGATTGTAGCTCTTGTGTTTGTGCATTAATAATATTCTTATGGATTTGGCATTTGTTTCAGATTCGTTACTTTCAAGACACCTACGGAGAGTACCATCATGACCCCATCAGTAAAGAATATCCATTGTTCGGGTGTAATGAGATGTTTGATGGATAAAGTTGTGTTTTTTATTCTAGGATAGATCTGGTGGAAGGGTATTATCTTTTAGATAGGTATAGAGCTTCCCATAGGTTGGAGATTCAGAAGCAACCAGATGACATATAACTTGGGTATTAGGATTTTCATAGGAAGGGGGAAACAATTGTTCCACCAAGAATTTATAATGAGTCTATTGTTTTTGTATTTGTAGAAGAGAGGCGATGGTCGCCATGGCATTTGCACCTTTGTTATCATTTCTTGGAATTTGCTTAAACTTGATCTCAACAGAGTATTTCTTAAAGTCATCCACCACTCTCTTGTATTGCATTAGCTTTTCATCCTTTATTTGATAGCCATCATTAACCTGATTGATGACCAATTGAGAGTCTCCATAGACTAGTAACTTTGTGATGTTCCATTCTACTACTACCTTGATGCCAATGACAAGGGCTTAATATTCAGCAATATTGTTTTTGCAAGGGAACACCAACCTATAAGATATTTGGATTGTGTGTCCCTGAGGAGTGACAAATAGGATTCTAGCACCCGAACCATGTTGGGTGTGAGATCCATCAAATTACAATACCCATGATTGTGTTGTAACTGCTAGAATATATGTATCTGGAAATTCAATATACAGTATATGCTCATATCAGATGAGGACTACAGAGTTGCAAGACTCCAAGAGTTAGAATAGTTAGATGAAAAGTGACAGAGTTCCCTAGATCACTTACAAGGCTATAAAAATAGAATAATAAGAAGCAACAATAAAAGAGTAAGGCCAAACAAATTTTATGTAGGAGATCTAGTCCTCAAAGAGAATCAAAGGAACCTAGCAAAGCGAGACAAACCAGGAAAATTTGAACCTAATTGGCTACCTCCTTTCATAATAACAAGGGTCATTGGCAATGGTACTTATAATTTGTCTACCATGGAGGGAGATCCACTCCTTGATCTTATGAATAGCATGCACCTTAAAAGATACTGCATTTAAGGGTTGGGTTCGTTTATGTTCTATTTTCTACATTTGCATATCATTTCTTTAAACATTACATTGCATATTATTTTGCTTTCACAGTTGCATCTTCATGGCATATAGTTTTTGCATTCACATGTATCTGCATCAATAAATAAAAAAGGTGATTGTCACAGTTAAATCAATCATCTCCACATGAAAGAAGCAAGCAAAGGTTGTCTCATTTCTTAGATACTCAGACACGGAGTTTTCAAAACCTAAGGTCAAACATTTTCAACGTCACCTTGTGGTTAGGATTTGTCTATGGTTGGATAGAAGTTTAACTGTTGTTCCTTGTCTCCCAATTATATCAATTGCTATATCTCACATATTAATCATTTGCTCTATATCATTGTAGATACCCGATTGATCATATGACAAATGAAAAATCCAAAATTCTGCTTCAGCGTCACTGTAATTATCATACCCATGTAAGTTTCATTACTTACAAGCCAATGCAAAGAATAAAAAAGAAAAAGAGCTATGCCTACTTACATATAAAAATATCAAGCAAAAGAGCAAAGATATATAACTGAAATATCATGCATACAAATTCACTAAAAAGATTGGCTATGGGAAAATGCGAGTAACTCCATCAAGGCTATGGACACCTGGCTGGCAATGGAGCAATATTCATTATATTACAGTGAATAACCTAGTCGGGGCTATAGACATCTAACTAGCAGTGAGACTTTATCCAAGATGTTTTTTAAGTTAGAATAAACTACGTAGCTAGTCACATATGATGCTAACTGTCTCTAATGATTACAAGAAATGGAATAAATTCAATTACGCACACATAGACAAAATAAGACAAAAAGTTTCAAGAATCAGTGGGGAAGTTTTCTTCATCTCCATTTACAAATCTTAGTCCCTCAGCGTGTTAAAGTGAGTGGTCCAAGGGTTCTTGATAATCAAACAAATGCCTATCTCTGAAATGTTTTATACCTTCAAAACAATCAGTGTATAAAGTGATAAACACGTACATTCTATAGATCATCATATCATAATAGGTCTGCATATTGGGGGCTAAGCTGAAAAAATCCCTAAAAAACATAAAAAGTTCTAAAAATCCCTAAAAAGGTATAAAAAATCCTTAAAAAATCCCTAGAAAGCATAAAAAGTCCTAAAAAAATCCTTTAAAAACATAAAAAAGTCTTTAGAAAATCCCTCAAAATCATAAAACGTCCTGAAAAAATACCAAAAACATTCAAATAGGATCCTGAAAAAATTACCAAAAAAATTCAAATACGATCCTGAAAAAATACCAAAAACATTGAGATTTGATCTTGAAAAAATACTAAAAGCATTCATATATGATCCTAAAAAAATAAAAATAAACATTGAAAGGCACAAAAAATAAACCAAAACATTCAAACATCAATCCAAAAAAATCCATAAACATCGAAAAAGCTCTTGGAAAAGAACTAAAAATCGAAAAATAATCCCAAAACTTACAATGAAATGTCTCGCAAGAATCAAACACCCTAGCAAATCTACAACAAACACTTCACACAAAGTTAACAAAGGATACAATTATCTAATCAACATCTACAATGAAACTGGTCAATCTATCTTATCAATTATATCAACTATCTATATCAAGTGATCATTATCTTGTCATAAACAAAAGAGGATACACTTGAAATTAGATAGGTCAGTCTTAAATGAGGTCCAAACCTTTTTGAGATCAGACATTATCAACCATCACATCAAACAATCAAAGAAAAGGCATAGATAAGTATGGCCACTAACTTTTGTCCTAGTTACTCTTTATCTGTTATCATTTGGTGATAGATCATGTTTCTATGCTACTCAAGGATGTCCACAAGTTGGTAACCTTAGAGGACCCAGTTAATACTGAGAGGGGGTGAATCCATATTAACAAAAAATTCAAATCTAAAACTCAACCTTATAAAAATTTCACCTAATCAGATAACATCCAACAACAAAACCATTCACCAGTACCGATATCTTCTAATAATCATTTGCTAATCTGATTTATCAAGTATACACATTAAGTGTTCATAAACCATGCATTAATTGAAAAAATAAAACATAATAGCACATAAAAACATTCACCATATGAACACCATGTTTTTCACGTGGAAACCCAAATAGGGAAAAACTACGGTGGGAATTCGTACCCACAAAAATTGTGCACTCTTTCGGAATGTGCCATATTAAGAGCCTAGCTCGGTTAGGAGCTTACAAAGATGCCCTGTTAGGAGAAGACCCTGTTAGGAGTCACCCGGTGAAGGGATTTAGATGATCAACCCTATTAGGAGCTTTGACCTATTAGGATCAACCTTGTAAGAGGATTTAACACTCAGATGTTGAGCTACCCAGTTAAGGGATTTTGACTATTGCAACTGTTAGGGAACAATAGTGAATGATTTGGTAATAACACTTAACTTCTTGTTTGATCAAATGCAATTCTGCTCCAAATCTGCTACACTCTTGCAGATCTCTCACACTCTTATTTGGCTTCATACTCTTCTCAAAAACTATTGAAACCACAAACATTATTACAACTTAGTCGGTTACAAAATCCTAAGACTTACAACATAGATCATCATAGATCTTTACAACTCATTATAGATCAGCATATGGATCATTGCAATCAATTACAGTCATTTAATGATCATAACTAATCATAGTAACTCGATCTGATATAAATTCAAACCCTTAGAACACTCTTGTAAGAACTTTATTGTTTCCCAAGAAATTCCATGTTCAAATGCACCAAAACAACAATTCATCTATCTATGCGAGTTGTGCCACATCACCTCCAACATTTTAACTTGATGTAGATCACCGCCAAACCAAAAATCATTACCAGTTAAGAGAATTCTTTATCAGTCCTTAAACCCTAGGAAAAATACAAGAGAAATCATAAACATGACTTCCAGTAACCAAAGCATGATGTGGTTCCAATCAGATACATATTACAATTATACAAACTCACATTCCAAACCATAACACTTCAATCATCACCAATTGCTAGATTTAATCAAAACATTTCCTCATTTATTGATTAAGGTCCTAATTCCAATTTTCTGTTTCTTTATCAATAAGCTCTTTCCGGTAGACCAAAAAAGACTAAGATGACAAAATACAACACAGTAAACATCAGTTGCCATCAATGACAACAAAAATAACTAATCAAAGTCATCCAATCATGCAATCTCAATCTCTTCATCACAATGCCATCACAAACAGTTCTTTATTGGTTCAATCATCATTTTTCATCTGCATCAATTATGTCAATCATGTCAACATTCTCCTCCTTTGGCATTGATGGAAACACCAACATAAACGTCAACATATTCAACTAAAATCATGATGCTCAATTCTAAAACTTCTCTGCTACACTTCACTCTTCTGTCGGTTCTTCTCTTCTCCATTTGGAACTAAATATTCATTTCTTCTCCCCCTTTTTGTTACACATCTTCTCCTCCTTAGGCTAATATAATTATTCTCCCCCTTTGATAGCAATGTCAAAGGTGCATATGCATCACCGATCATCAAATCTGTTATTGTTGTTTTCAACATCTCTGCAAATCTCATCTAATTTTCTCCCCCTATGGAGTAGCCATCATTTCATCAATCCACAATGAAACTTTTTCAATAAGCATACTGGATTGATGCATCTCCTGCATCCTAGTTTTTCTTATGTAGGGGTTTGACCCCTTATTTACCTCTGAGGTACTTAAAGGTAGTCTTTGGCAATGGTTTTGTGAAAATATCTACTATTTTCTCTTTTCTTATCACATACTCCATTCTGACTTGTTTTTCCTATACTCTCTCCCTTAGAAAGTGATATTTCAATTCTATGTGTTTAGTTCTTCCATGTAATATAGGATTTTTTGAAATATTAATTGCACTTGTATTGTCACAATAAATAGTTATTGGTTCAAACATATCAAGTTTAAAACCTTCTAACACATGTCTCATCCAAATTTCCTGCATGCAATTCATTGATGATGAGTGAGGCCCTACCCCAAGCCATCATAGCATTGTTGTTATTTTTCAAGTTGTACCTACTATTGATACTTTATTTTGATGCATTATGGATATAGATTCTATATAATCCAGTGATTGGATAACATTGATATGATGTATGTCATTTATTTCTGATTTTTAGTACTTTATTTATGATGTTAGAAAACATGGATGCATGCCTTACAAATGATTGAAGTTCATGATGATTATGATGATGCAATTGAGTAAATTATTTCATGTGGATTCTATTAAATAATTGATAATTTGATTGTTATGATTTAAATCGTATGCAAAGTGTCAGATTTGTATTATTTTCATATATTATTATTGCATGTGATTATTTGAGATTACTAATGTGCAAAGTGAGATGTGCAGGAAAACTAATCCATGTGACCATGGAAACTATTCAGAGAATCAAGCTGAACCTATGTGCGTTTGTGAAGCCAAGGGTTGTCTATTTGGAGAGACAACACCTCATGTGTTATGTGTTATATTTATAAACGTGAATGCTTGAATGTGTGTTTAATTTGTATTTGTTAAATTTGTTAATTCCAAAAAGGGACATGCCATGCGTATTAAAGTATTGTGTATTTTTATGGTGTTACTTGACACTTGTGTTGTGAAGTGAATTGGAAATGACGTGTCCCTTGGAGGGAATTTGTATAACCAATGCATTATTCAAAATATCTTAGTGTGGTCCCAATGGATTCTTGGTTAGAGAGCCATTAGAATGGTCAACTCAAGTTTGACCCGTAGGTAAACTTTGGGTGAGTTCTTGGAGGGTCAAACTAACTCCTAAGGTTAAGTTTAGGGCATTTTTGAAGGCCCATATGTTATACCTATGGGTAAAGGTTAATTTTAGCCATGTGACCACTCACATGTGACATTCAAGTCACCTCAAAAGTGAGTTTTCCAAGATAGACGAAAATTCAACTTTTGAGGATTTCTCCTTGGTTAGACAACCTTCCATTTGAGTTATAGTTGCTCTTTCCCACTTTCTCTTACCTTTTTCAGTTTCTATTTTTAGAAAGTATGTAAGAGGTTGGGAAGACCAATCTATGAGATCTCACATCCTTTCCAAGGAGGTTGGAAAGTGTGAGAAGAGTCTTAGATTGAAACTTAGCATTTTGATCACCCATTCTCCAATCTTGGAGACTTAGAGTTGTTGTTGGAAATTTGGATTTAGAAGTTGCATTTTAAGTTTTGGGAAGAAAAGTCTAGTGGATTGGGTAGCTCTCCTTCAACTATTCCTCATACCATTTGCAAGATCAAAGGTTGGTAGTGTTCTTCCATGCATATTGAATACAATTGTTAATGTGAAGGAAAAATTGTTTGTGCATTTAGCTTTTGTTGTTTATGTGATTTGTGGAGTTGAATGTCAAAGTTCCTTCTTTGTGTTTTTTTTGTGAGTTGTGTGATTATTTTGTGTTATGGGTATTTCAAGGCCATACTCACCCTTGGGAGGGTAGAGTAGCCTTGGGGGTGAAGGGTTTCTTGACAACTTATGAGTGTAGAGACTCTCTTCTTGGAAGAGAGAGATATACAAGGGTTATGGGACCCTTACTGCATTATTTTTATGTTTATGCAAAAGGGGGTCATAAGGGGAGATATGGGCTTGTAAGCCATGGGGGACATCAGGTTTGTTTTGGGTCAAGTATGTGACTTGATTTGGTTATATTTTGGTAGCCTTGTGAAGGCATTTGTTCCTCTTTCTTGTAGATCTCCTCTAGGTACTTGGTTCACCTTCACCCTACAAAGTTAGTCACATAGTGACAATGTAAATCCCTGGGTTGGGATTCCATGTGATGTTTAAGTTCTTCTTGCTTATGTGGTTGAGTTTGTTTGTAACCCGTTTAGCATTGGTTCTCCTAGCTCGAGGGTGGCTTCTTGTAAGCCTAGGTTGGGAGGTGAGCCTCCATGGTCACAACCTATCAGTTTTATTTGCAAGTTTTTATTTGGGATAAAGGATGGAGAAAAGCCAAGTTCATGTGCAAGTCTCATATTAGATTCATTTGGAATTCTGAAAAGAAAGAAAAGATGTATTGTAACAAGTCCTTATTTTCTTTGTAAAGCAAAAGAGAGGCTTGAAGTTGTAATCTTGTTATTATTGTAAAGTGGATTTTTTTTAAAAAAAGATTTGTATTTTATTAGAAAGTATTCAAAAGACTATGAGTAAAAGAATGTATTAAGCTAGTAAGTTTATTATTTTTGAAGCATGAAAAGAATTATAAATGCATTATGTTTCTGTTGTAATATTCCTTAAGAGAAAGGAATAAAGTTGGGAAGTTTATTTCTTAAATGAAATTAAGTTGTTGAGTTTCAGATTTAAGATATTGTCAAATAAATATTCTTGAAAGCTCTAAACTTTATATGCATCTTATTTTAAATATGTCTGAACTATTTAGTAGATTCATTAAAAAAAAATGCATTTGAAAAAGTAGGAGTAAAGAGAAATAAATATGTATTTACAGTTGCATAATTTATTTATAAAATAAAATAGATTTCATGGAAAGGAATTAGATAGTTAAACCCTTTTACTTATAATCTATTTTAGCATTTAAATCTGGTTTTACCTAGTTTAGAGTTCAGTTATTTAACCACTGCATTAGTATTCATTCAAACTCATGGAACCAGTAATTTCCCAAATCTGAAAGTGAGAGATCATTATAGCATTTCTATTAATCTCTACATTTATTAAATCTGAAAATTGCATTTCACAGTAAATGTTTAAACATATACCTTCACATTTCATGTAAACAAACATGTTGTTGTAACATACTAATCTGGTAAAATAAAATAAATAAAGTCACTATGCCTACACAGTAAGGGTAAATTTTTATAAAAATATACACACCTATATATGTTTACTTAAATACAAATAAATAAATATATTTCTATTTATATATATTGTAAAAACATATGCATCCTTTGTGCATGTAAGGGAATGAGTATGATGTTAGAAAACTAATCTGAAAGATACACTTGCACAGTAAATGTATAATGTTACAAATGTGTGTGTGTGTGTGTGTGTGTGTGTGTGTGTGTGTGTATTTAACACCAGAAACAATAATACTACTAACATGCAAATCTGGAAGATACACTGTGGTTAACACAGTGAACGCTTTTTGTTGTTCAACTATATATATATATATATATATATATATATATTGAAAGCCTATCTTTTCTTTTAAAAAAAATAGTTATCATGCTGGCAAGCACTGTGGGTCGCGACCCATAGGGGTGGCCTCAATCGCACTGTGGGTCACGACCCATAGGGACGGCTTCAACCGCCATTGTGGGTCGTGACCCACAGGGGCGTCCTCGACCTCCTTGTGTGGTCGTCACCCCAACCTTCCTCCGCCACCTCCCCTATGGATTTCGTCGCCATCTGGCATGTCCATATCGACCTGCAGATAAAAAGCAGGAACATTCAAAATGAAAAGAAAGCCCTAACCCAAGATCAAGGTTAGGGCTAGTTTAAAAAGGATATAGTTAAAAAATATATATAGGTAGTTCTCATGTAATTAAGTAAAAACCCTAGATAGGTTTAGAAGTAAAAGAATAAAATATTATTTGGGGATTTGAGTTTCAAATTAAAGTGAATGGGGAATAGACCATATTTTTAATTAAGTAAAATTTATATTGTCATAGGGGTCTTTTTAATCCATAAGGAAATTGGTTTGATTTGTAAGTGAATAATAAACCTTTGGGGGGGGGGGGAATTATAATACTTTAAATATCAATGTTTTAAAGTTAGGGAGGTATTTTGCCATAACATTTTTAAAGGAGAATTTTTATAACAACTTAATTGGAGTTATTTTAATATAAGAGGACGATTTAAATTCAATGGTCAATTAAACCCCTAAGGGGGTAATTTAATTTTATATTAATAATTTATAATTATAAGACTTGATTTAATTTTAATGTTTATCTATAGGAAGATTTAATTTCTTGTCAACTTAATATAGTTATTTAAGGATGTTGGAGGCATTTTCAATTAATTACCTATTTAATTATTATTAATACAAATGATTGTATTAATGTTAATTTAATAAATTTTGGAGCTATTTAAATATTACTAGGGATTATTATTATTAACTCTTATTATAAATTGGGGAAATTATTGGGCAAGTTAATAAATTAAATAAACTATCGCTCTCTCTAGGAACCCATTCTTAATGATGCATGAGTTACCCTTCAATGTAAACTAATTAAGTTATCTCATCTTTTGAGCATAGAACATCAAGTATTTCAGTATTGTTTAAAAAAAATTGTTGTGCGTTTGTGCCCAAAAGTTTGGGCATGACATGTTGCAACATACTCTGCCTCTGCTATTGACTATGATAAATATGTTTGCTTTTTACTTTTCCAAGCAACCAATCTACCTCCAAGAAGAAAAGCTCTACCGGTAGTGCTTTTCTGGTCATCAACATTGTCTGCCCAATCTGCATCAGTAAACACTTCCAAAGAAAAATCATTTTTATAAGGATACCATAAGCCATAATCTATTGTGCCTTTTAGATATTTGAATATCCTTTTCACCGCTACCAAGTGAGTCTCCTTGGGATCCTTCTGAAATCTAGCAACCAAACCAACAACATGTGCAATATTAGGCCTACTCTAAACAACATAATGCAACTTACCAATCATGGACCTGTATTCTTTTTCATCAACAAAGGGTGAATCATATTGTTTAGACAATTTACAACCTGTCATCATCGAAGTACCAACTCGTTTACAATCATCCATGCCAAAAAAATTTAACACTTCCTTGACATACTTACTCTGACAGATAAATATTCCACCATCCAACTATTGGACCTACAACCCAATGAAAAACTTAATCTCACCAATAAGAGACATCTCAAATTCTTTCTTCATCTCCTCAGCAAAAGCCATACTTAAATCATCATCACCTCCAAAAATTATATCATCTACAAATACTTCAACTATCAACACTCTATCTCCATCAGTCTTAAGATATATGTTATTGTCCTCACTGGTACACTAGAATCCTATCTTGATTAGGTGTGCATGCAATCTTTCATACCATGCTCTTGGTTCCTGCTTCAATCCATACAATGCCTTATGTAACTTGCAAACCATATTTTTATCCTCAGACAAAGAAAATCCATCTGGTTGTTCTATGTAAAATTCTTCCTCAAAGATGCCATTAAGAAAAGCATATTTAACATCCATCTGGTAGACCTTAAAGACTTTAAATACAACATAAGAAAGTAACATTCTTTCTCCTTCCAATCTTGCCACTGGTGCAAAGGTTTCTCCATAATCTTCTCCTTATTCTTGTGCATAGCCTTTGCATACCATCCTTGCTTTATTTCTCACAACCTTGCCTTCTTCATTCATCTTGTTTCTAAAGACCAATTCGGTGCCAATCACATTCTTGTCTTCTGGTTTGGGAATAAGTTTCCATGTCTTGTTCTTCTCTATCTGATCCAATTCCTCATTCATAGCATTAATCCAATCATCATCCTTCAATGCCTCTCTTACAAGGTGAAAAGTGAAAAGTGATGGAGTGCCCTAAATCACTTACAAGGCTATCAAAATAGAATAAGAAGAAGCAACAATAAAAGAGTAAGGCCAAAAAAATTTTATGTACGAGATCTAGTCCTCAAAGGGAATCAAAGGAACCTAGCAAAGCGAGACAGACCAAGAAAATTTGAACCTAATTGGCTAGCTCCTTTCATAATAACAAGGGTCATTGGCAACGGTACTTATAATTTGGCTACCATGGAGGGAGATCCACTCCCTGATCCTATGAATAGAATGCACCTTAAAAGATACTACATTTAAGGGTTGGGTTAGTTTATGTTTTGTTTTCTGCATTTGCATATAATTTCTTTTAGTTTCCTTTTTCTTATCAGCAACAATTTTGTGCTCCGACTTGACTATCGATTCTTGATTAGTATTTTTCCTCTTCTGCTTGATTTTTTTGTTCTTACAAAACTTTTCTATATGTCCATACTCTTGACAATTGTAGCATTTTACATTTTCATTGCAAGATGAATCTTTGAAACTTTTGTAGGACAACGATTTACTTTTCCTACATTCAAAACTCCTATGATCAAATTCATTGCACTGATAGCAAATAACATTCATATCCTAGAGTGAATTAAATAGATTTCTACTTTCATAACTCATAGTGGGATTATTGGTTAATCTACTATCAGCTAACTTATGTCTAAATTTGTTACACCATTAAAAATAAGCATGAGAGTTTGAAACATATCGGTTAGGTTGCCTTGGTCCTGCAAACGTCTATCTCACTAGGGGTCTTCCTTTCATGCTACTGACTCTGGTAAATCCTTCATAATCAACTCTTGCATTTCTCCTAGGATCTGCATGTTGGTACATTGAGTGTGGCCTTTGGTTCATTGATTGTGTATACCATTTTGTGTGACAGTTTCTAACAACATCTACATAAGACTTCTTACTAGTATCCTTGCTTACTATGAATGTCTTCTTCTCTTCACCTTCACTTGAAGAAGTTAACTGTATCTCCTTACCAAATGTGTCTTTGATGTTTTAACTTTGTACTTCTTCAAATCCTAAGCCACCGGTATCTTTAGATTGCTTTTGTTTGCTCAGTATCTTATCTAAGGCTTCAGTGCTACCCTCATATTTGCTCCTCATTTTCAGTTCATCCTTGCTCTCTTCAAGCTCTTTCCTGAGCTTCACTATTTCTTCTTCTAGATCTTGATGCTCCTTTTTCTTCTTCATCATATCAGTGGGTGTAACTTCACATATCCTCTTGGCTTCTTCCAACTAGAGTTTCAAGTCAGAGATATGGACTCATCCAAGGAAAGCTTCAAGAGATCTTGTTCTTCTAGTGCAACAAAATTGAAATTCTTGAGTTCTCTTCTTGTTTTACTTAACTCTTCAATAGCACTTATGAGCTCACATCTAGATCCACTTTGGCTTCAAAGTCTTCTTCTTCCTCATCTTCACCAACCGGTTCGTCAAGTGCCATAAAGAGATTAACTTTTCTTTCATTCTCATGGTAGTCATCTTTTGAAGCACTTTCTTCATCTGTGGTATCATCCTCAAAATAATATAGGTTGTTCTGCTTGTGGTAGCCTCTTCTTCCTTGTCGATAGACATTCCTTTATTTGTCTTTACTGACAGATCTACCAAAACTTCTTTTCTCATCTCCACTAGTTTCATTATAAGGACATTTTGCATAAAAGTGTCCAACTTTACCACAATTGAAGCATTTGAGTGGTAACTTTCCTCTATACTTGCCAGATCCTCTCTTGAGCTTTCTGACAAAGTTTTCTACCTTTGCATCTAAGTCTTCACTAGATCCTTTATGAGCAGCCTCTTCCTTGTCCTTTTTGGTGGAGTTGAACGCTCCCTCGTTCATTGAAGATGTTTCACCAGTTGTTCTCATTTCATAGGTTGTTAGAGAGCCAAATAGCTCATCTACTATGAAGGTCTTCAGATCCTTAGCTTCCTCTATGGCAGAAACCTTAGTATCATACTTAGATGTGAAAGATCTAGGTACCTTCTTGACAATAATCTCATCTGCAATTTCTTCTCCAAGTCCTCTGATGGTGTTCACAGTTTCATCTGTTCTTTGAAGGTAGTTTGTAATATGTTCTTCATCCTTCATCTTGATGCCTTCAAGTTGACCCCTTGGTGATTGCAGGTTGGCCTCTTTGACTTTAGCATATCCTTCAAATAACCTCTATATTTTATCCCAAGTCTCCTTGGCGGATGCACAGTGCATGACCTTGACAGACTCATTATCTATTAGCCCGCTTAAGATATCATGTTTAACCTTTGCATTATTCTCATACTCCTTCTTAGCATCCAGATCAATGGGAGGAACACTAGAGATAGTATACATATTCCTGACATACATCCACACATCAAAACCAAGTGAGGAAATATAGGTCTCCATTCTTTTGCTCCAAAAGGCATAGTTAGATCCATCAAACATGGGGGATTTTGAGGAGGCGGACTCATTTCTTGTCATTGTGTTCTTTGACCAAAATCTACCCAAGCTAGAGAAATATTTTAATCAACCGGCAACCTAGGCTCTGATACCAATTGTTAAACACAATCTACCACTGAGAGGGAGGTGAATCAATGGTTCTTGAAATCTTTTCTCTTTAACCAGGCTTGGAATACTAGTTATTAACCTAAACACTAAACAATCAAATGGGTAAGATAAATGTGGATATCACAAAGAGGCAAGCACACAAATGCATAACCCAAAATGGGAAAAACCTCGATGAGAAATTTTGTTGGAATCTACTGCTCCAATCCAACCTCACAATGAAACAACATATTACAATGATTTAGGGCACCAACACCTACACCAAGCAGCAACTTGGTGTTGTATAATGAAATACAATTTTGATATAGTTATAGCACCTGGTTGCAAATGAGTTCTGCAACACCTGATCAATGGATTTATGTCGGTTAACAATCTCCTCTTCTTCACTATTTCTCGCACTGTCAGTTATAAGATTTCTCACTCTGATCACTCGTCTATTCCTCCTAGCCTCTCTTCCTTATCCCTCAGCCTCACACTACATTGTGTCACTCTTGAATGCCTTCTTGACCAATCACACCTCATCGGCTAGCTTGACTATTAGAACTACAATAGTTTATTGGTTACTCTGTCTCTATTGGTTTAGACCCTCTCACCGGTTCGCTTGCTAGCACACACTGCAACTTTCTCAAAATAAACTCTAACACAGATAATATTTCTTCTTGCTTAGTCTCTCTTCTCTCTCACACTTTGCATCAAGCATTAACTAATTCCAGTCTCGAGCTCACATATTTATCTTCTAGGGTTTTTACCAAAACAACATTCAAATAGTGTCATGTTAGGTTTTTCCTTCACCAACTCAATCCATATTAGATTTGATCCAATCTTCTTTTCGAGAGAGATTATTTTCATGTCATCGATCAACACCGCCAAAATCTCACATTCCAATGTGCATTTTCTATATTTGGATGTCTGCACTATGCTTTTTGTGTTTCTCTATAAAAAACCATTAATGGCTCGGTTGTTTCCTTTGACAAATGGGTACAAAGATCAGATCTTCTTGCAGGATCAGTTCAATCGCTTTCCACCTTGTCTTCCTCGAGCCGCAACCTTCTGCCATCCTTCCATGATTTGTGGGTTCTTCATAAAATTTGACCTACTTGTTGACTGTTACGTCGATGAACACATCACTGACCTTTGCATGATCACCACCTGGCTTCCACCTGTCATCCTTGTCAACATCCATCTATGCTTGGCTTGCTATGTTGGTTTGACAATCTTCACTAACCATGATTAACTTCTGGTTCAACTCACCTCACCGATAAAACCTAACTTCACCAGTGGGCCTTCATACCTGCATACCTCTTCTCTGTTAGTGGATCAACTTGACCTTCCATCAAACATGTTGGTCCAACATCTCAAACCATTTATCAATGGTATTAAACTTCTCTATGTATTTTGGTTCACATACTTCAGTTCTTCTTTTGCTTGCTTGCTTTGCCTTGTCAGTGGTCCTTCTTTACCGGTAGATGATGCATTTCATGTGTAGCGGTAAGTATCCTTCTATCTGCTTACACACATATGGATTGCAATCATCATGTCTTACTTCACCCATACTGGTCACCACTTTTTACTCACCAGTGACCATGCCAAACCAGTTGACATCAATGACAACCTAATGCCAATAATGCCAACAACATTATCAAGTGCCTCTACACTAGCTCAAACATAAACCTCACAAGTTTCAAATTGTAATGCCTGCCAAAATGCCCTAGAGAAACTAAGCATCTAACATACTAAAAAGAGAATATTTTTTTAAACATCTAATGTTGCACATAACATCATCATTTATAATTACATCCATGAATATTATAATTAAGAATAAATAATACAAACCATTCACATAAGCTCATTAACCAGATACGCAAGCGGAATAAACATCACAATCATTAAATCTAAATCTCTATGGTACCTCAACATCATTACTATATTAACTATCCTAAGCAATAACTTTCTACTCACTCTATTACTACCCTCATAATTAATTAATCCTTTATCATATTTAAATGCAACTTATTTATTTCCTTTCTTTATGATATGAAAACTACTTGATCATTCAAACATTAGAGATGCATTATACTCCATCATCTACTAACATGATATGCTCACCTCTCAATGAAAGACTAACACCATTTTTCTTAAATTCATTTTATTACCAAATCCAAATATGCCTAATCCCTTATCCATTTTCTATTTACATGATCATTATCCAACTATAATGATAATGAAATACTTAATGCACTGACATGGTCATCTTAAATTAACTATCTTATCCATGCTACACATGAATCCTTATTCCTAGCATGATCATTTCCTTTAACATGAGTTCCTAAATGTATAATGCGAGAAACTTAATTCCTTTCTTTAATCTAATCATCTTATGCATTATGCATACTTTCCTAACTTCCAATGCAACCACATGAATGACATTATCAACTACACCTGATATTATTAACCAACCACAATTCCTACATGATATTCACTCCATTTACTTAAGGTTCTTCCACATATTAATCTACTTCCTAGATGACAACCATGGAATCTAAACTAATACAATAATAGCATGAATCCATTCTATTTCAAGAATAATTCCATTACGAACCTATAGGTACATGAAACCATTTACTTTCATTATACAAGATCATTACAATGCATCTCATAGTCTTATTATTCCAAATTATGTCATAATCCTAAGTTGCCAACTACAATGCAAGTACAATTACAATAATATGAATAATAAATCATGAGCATAGCTCATTCCTATAACATCGCGTTATCTACTTTTACAAGGTATTGCATTACATGAATCCAAGATATCCAATACATAAATCTGCTACAAGAAACATCCATAAGCTGCTATAGTGAGAAGAATTCATATCCATGCATGAAGAATCCAAGAGAATATACCAATGGTTGAAAAACACCAACCACCCGACAATGTGGAACTAAAGGAACCACCCTCCTTGCTAGGAGATGACACAAGGTCCCAACACACACTCTACATCTAGGCTAATACTCAACGACCAAAGGGACCAACATAACAAGGACTCTCAAGCATAGCCCATCCATAAACAATCATAAGAAAGAACTCCCAGAGGCTTACAAGTCAACAAGTCATAAATACATATCAACAAGGCATATCCACAAATCAACATGGGGACACATGTAGGAGTGGAGTGTCATCACATGCTATCCTCTAACATAACAAATACTATAACACAAGGCACAAGCCTAATGGACATGTGGAGCCATCTCAACCTATAAGAGATCAAGGGAGATTGACTTGCCATCGTAATGGCCTTCCCATGCCTATCCTAAAACATCCTCCCTAGGATCAAGCCATGGGGATTTACTATTCATTATCTTGTTTAGTGAATTATTTACCCATCCCATTAATTTATTATTATAATTATCACTTGTTTACATCATGGTAAACTTCCATTGTGCCCTGGCGGTCTAGAATTCATGCATCCTTACAAGGAACCTCATGCAAGCCTATCATCTCTCATGACCCTGGTCATCACAAGGAAGCCCACTCCTCATAACATGGACCCAAATAAAATCTCAACAAGAGGCTCATAATCAACATGTAAATCTGAAAACCATAACATCATCATGCAGCTATAACTCATGCATGAACATCCAATTGCCATAATGCCAAGTAAACCAATAAGAGCCTCATAGCAAATTAATAAATCAAGGACCACAGAAGGCCATCAAAGTGTGCCAAAATTATGAAATAGAATCTATAGCAAGGCACACTCACTTGTTGGTTCAAAAATAGAAAAACTTCACCACTCAACCATGGCTCATCAACATGGAAAAGAGAACAAACTTTTCAACAACAAGCTTAGGAAAGATAAAAGAGCATAAATCCATATAAATATGTCAAATCTAATCAAAACCAATCTAGAGAACATCAAAAGACCTTAATCAAGCCTATGGTATAAAAATCAAATCACAAATCTAAGACAACTGAGCAAAACTGATCAAAATACAAAATATAGGCAGATCAGCGCTTATGTTACGCAGAGCAACGCATATGCTTAACTCTGCAGTGTCATCACTGCTCCTGACAACGCATTTACAAACTCAAACAATGCATATAGAAAATGAAATAGCACATGCAAAAAGGAATAGTGCATATATAGGTTCAGACAATGCATTCTAAATATAAAATAGTGCATATGCTAAGAGAAATAGTGCATTTACAGTATTAGCACATATACTTCAGACACAAACATAGACAAATACAATTTATGACAACAATATAAAATCAAAGGCATAATAAAGTTTTACAAATAAGGACTTAATAGAGACGCCCAGACAATACAAAATGATTGATATAAACACAAAGCAAAATCGTTGACTATAATGGAAGATATACTGAAATACAACCTTACAGTTGGACACACGAAAAGCACTCTAGAAACTCACAGAGTTTGATAAACCAAATAATATTTACTGAGAAACACAGGCAAGGGAGAAATCATAATACATTCTCAAACAAGGCAAGGGAACTCACACAAGGAAGAATCACAGAAAGAAATATGTACAGAGCTGTGTGTACGGTACAACCAATTACCCAAATATATTTTCCCTTCCTAAAGTCTAAACTATATAATAAAAACTACGTAATTAAATATTTCTCTTCAACTATAGTAAAACTATATCAAATAATTTTTTCCAAGAATATTCTCTCACAAGACATCTGCAGACACTGCGAATATAAAACTAGAACAAAAGAAGGGCACCACCAACTTGCAACAAGAAGTGATGGAAGAAAATTGAAGTAGAGCTCCAAAATCCACAAGCCAAACCAACAATAACTCCAACAATTCAAAGCCAAAAGAAAATTGCAGAAAGCTTTCTAGAGAATCCAACCCGAAAACAAGCTCGAAAAACCAAATAAAAGTTATCAAAACTCCAAAACCCTAACCTCCATGAGAACCAAACAAAATATTCCATTATGGAGTATATTTACCAACCACCATATACTATAATTTTATCTCTCATTTTGAATTCACCCAATGAGAATGAAGGGTAGGTAAAATAAATATAAAACATGTTTATACAAACCAAGTGGGGAATATTATTATTTTATTCTAAGGTATTTATACACCCCAATACAAATAAAATTCAAACTATATAAATAAATCATAAACCATAAATAAATAATCCAAATGGAAATTAATAAATAAACAATTCAAAAGCTCATAAAATAATTAAATAACCAAACAAAATATTGAATTTCAAATAAATAAACTAAACTATCATCAAAATATAGACATAAATAATTAAATATCAAATAAAGATCAAACCTCAATAAGGATTGAACGATAAATATTAAATAAATCTTAAACATCATAAAATAAATAAACATTAATCATCAAATAATTAAATACTCAAATTCCAATAACCCAATCAATTAAATCACACATAAATACATCAAATAAATCAACAATAAGCTACCATACTCAAAAAACCACAACTCACTAATTGACATGGCAAATTACACCAAGATGTTGACAACTCAAGGTGAAAAACTTAGACCTAAAGTATGTTAAGTGAACTCATGTAATCTATGGACCGCATGCCATTGAGATTTAAAGACACGCTTAGACCTATGAAGCCAGGTGGAGTCGATGTCTAGTACGTACACATCTTGCAACCACAGAGAAATAATACAACATATGCATAATCATAATAGACAAGTGATAGGGAATTGCAATGGCACATCCTACTCATAATGAGTGATGTGACATCATCCCTCTCACGAAGATGATCATACAATAATCAAACACACCACATAAACATCTCATCATATGTAATCCATGAAATAGGGTTAGTGTAATCGTAACAATAACAAATCCATGATCAATATAAATCATCAATAATCCATCAACATAGTAATGCATATAGAATCCATCAAGCACATATATCCATCAAATCACATGATCAATAATGATAGCATCATCATTTATATAAATCATCAAAATGACATATGTCCAAATAATGTCGAGCATCATAATGAGTATCGAATCACATGTCTAATCACAATCTAAAACATCATAGAGAGTCTAGATATGTCTATCATGCATGATATAAAAGTAAAGTCAAAGAAAGACAAGGAGGGACATTACACAAATCCGACAAGTGCAAAACAACCTCTGGTTTCCCATTCAATCAGTTCCACATATAGTCATCAGAACATAAATCTAGGCTCTGCTAATACATTTGGTACAACTCAACCAAATGTTGGTTCACAATTTTATTTTTTCACACCACCTAGTGGAAGCTAGAAAACATAGAGTTACAATTATGGTACATATCAACAACCTCCCATCTACACTACCACTAATCCATTTGTGGGAAACATGTACGCACAGACTACACCATTAACTCAAACAAAAAATCTTGATCATCAAGTACAGAATCTCTAGCAACAGATGACAACTATACAAACTGGTAATGACAAGAAGAATTACACAATGTAAGACTTACGTCCATATCCCTTTGATTGTATTCTATACATGCCTTCTTTCCCTCATCACTTTAATTTACCTAAGTTCGACAGATACTAAGGGAAAGATGATCCTATGGATCATATTAGAGAGTTTTTCACTGCTTCTATAGAAGTTACATATGAAGATACCTATTTGATGAGATTGTTTCCTAAGAGTCTCAGAGGTTCCACTTTGGAATGGTTCTCACACCTTCCACCAAAGATCACATCATGAGGAGAACTAGCTGGATAGTTCATAGAAAATTTCTCACATAACATTGATACCCCAGTTACATGGATGGATCTTTGCACTACAAAACAAAAGGAAAATGAAACCTGTGCATCCTTTTTACAAAGGTGGATATCTCTCTATCGTCGATGCCTGAGTCATATTCCAGAAACAGAACAAGTTGACATGTTCATAGAAAAATTAATACCACAAACTAAATACCCAATACAAATGCAGTGTTTGACCTCATTCAAAAAAAATAACTGAAAAAGCATTAAAAGTGTGAGAAAGGGCTTATAGAGAAAGGAAATCTAAAATATGGTGGGTTGGCTAACAACACCAACAATGATAAACCTAAGTTTTGGTCAAGAAACAAGAACGTGACCAATGATGGTGTTGAGGATGCCCATCTAGTGAGCAGGGCTCAACCAATTGTATCTTGACAAGGACCAATTCAATCGTCCTTTCAAAACAAAAGTCAATTTGAGGAAAGCAACATAGTATCAACAAATGAAAACACTATGTCATCTACTAATACAAGATTTCCAAGACTGAACGCCCCTAGAAGGAAATACACAGCACTTGGAAAACCTATTGAATCAACGTTAAAGAAGTTGATACAGACAAATATGATTACCTTGCCAGAAATTAGGGTGTATGAACCAGGGCCTTTCAAGCCAAACTGGTGGAATGACAATGACTTTTATGAGTATCATCGCACAAAGGGCCATAAGACTGTAAGTTGCTACAAGTTGAAGAACTTAATTCAAGATCTGATAGACCAAGGGGATATCAAAGTGGACACAAACAAGTTCAGCAAACACAAATCACACCATCTTTAAAGACCCATTTGTCAAGCATGATAAGGGTAAGGTATCAACCTCAGGAACACAAGACAATACTGCCAACTATACAAACATCTAATACGGCTATACCATCAATGCTATCAACGTGGGAGATAACATAGTTTCTACTATCATAGTAAATCCAAGAGACAAAGATTGTGCAGTAATAACATGTCGATCAAAAGTGAATTTACAAGGTGTACTGTTTAATACTCCTCTAATAGTAGGAAACTATAATGTGGCTGAACAATTGAAGAAAAACCCTGCACAAATATCCCTTTTTGAGTCTTTGTGCATATTACCAAATCATAGAGCTATACTAGATAAATCTCTTCAAGACTCAATGGTTGCCAGGGATATAGACAAAAATAACTTCCAATTCATGGTAGGGAATTTGGCTGCTTCTACCCATATTAATTTTATAGAGTGGGATGTTCCTACTGACAGGCTTTTTCATAATGATTAACTACATTTAGAGGCTTATATACATAAGAAGAAAGTTAGAAGGGTACTAATAGATGGAGGAGCTAGTATCAACATATGTACGCTCAAATTGATCAAGGCATTCAACTATTCTAAGCTCCACATTGATCCCACAAAGAGAATAAATATAAAGGCATAGGACGATGAAGAACACCTATCCAAAGGTGTGGTTACATTACCAGTACAAGTGGGACTGATTAAAATTGAGGTTATTTTTCAATTGTTGGAGAGAGAGTTAGGGTATAATATTTTGTTAGGTTGCCCATGATTCATGCCATGTGGGCCATACCATCGACATTCCACCAATGTGTCAAATTTCCATATAATGGTATTGAAATCGTCATACATGGTGATCTAGACTCATTTCAACATTGCAATCATTTAAAGGCTAGTGTGGATAACCAAATACAGAGTACCCTAAATCACTTACAAGGCTATCAAAATAGAATAAGAAGAAGGAACAATAATAGAGTAAGGCCAAAAACAATTTATGTAGGAGATCTAGTCCTCAAAGAGAATCAAAGGAACCTAGCAAAGCGAGACAAACCAGGAAAATCTGAACCTAATTGGCTAGCTCCTTTCATAATAAGAAGGGTCATTGGGAATAATACTTATTATTTGGCTACCATGGAGGGAGATCCACTCCCTGATCCTATGAATAGCATGCACCTTAAAAGATACTACATTTAAGGGTTGGGTTAGTTTATGTTTTATTTTCTGCATTTTCATATCATTTCTTTAAGCATTGCATTGCATGTCATTTTTCTTTCACAATTACATCTTCATGGTATATAGTTTTTGCATTCACATGTAGCTGCATCAATAAACAAGGTGATTGTCATAGTTAAATCACTCATCTCCACATGAAAGAAGCAAAGGTTGTCTCATTTCTTAGATACTCAAACACAAAGTTTTCGAAACCTAAGGTCAAACATTTTCAACATCACATTGTGGTTAGGCTTTTTCTATGGTTGGATACAAGTTTAACTATTGTGCCTTGTCTCCCAAGTCTATAAATTTCTATATCTCACACATTAGACATTTTATCTATATCATTGTAGATACCCGATTGATCATATGACTAATGAAAAATCCAAAATTTTGTTTCAGCGCCGTTGTAATTATCACACCCATGTAAGTTTCATTGCTTACAAGCCAATGCAAAGAATAAAAAATAAAAAGAGCTATATCTACTTACATATCAAAATATCAAGACAAAAGAGAAAAGATATATAACTGAAACATCATGCATACAAGTTCAATAAAAATATTGGCTATGGGAACATCTGAGTAACTTCATAAAGGCTATGGACACCTGGTTGGCAATGGAGCAATATTCATTATATTATAGTGAATAACATCATCGAGGCTATAGACATCTAACTAACAGCGAGGCTTTATCTAGGATGCTTTTAAAGTTAGAATAAACTACGTAGCTAATCGCATAGGATGCTAAGGGTCTCTAATGATTACAAGAGCTGGAATAAATTCAATTACACACACATAGGCAAAATAAGACCAAAAGTTTCATGAATCAATGGGGAAGTTTTTTGCATCTCCATTTAAATTTCTTAGTTCCTTAATGTGTTAAAGTGAGTGGTCCAAGGGTTCTTTATAATCAAACAAATGCATATCTCTAAAATGCTTTATACTGTCAAAATAATTAGTGTATAAAGTGATAAACGTAGACAATCATCCTTGTCCAAATAGGAAATGCATTTTCGTCCTGCACATCAAATTGCATAGCAGAGTTTCATATCAAAAATTTCATTGTCTCCATGTGCATTATATAGATCATCATATCATAATAGGTCTGCATATTGGGGGCATAGTTGAAAAAATCCCTTAAAAACAGAAAAAGTTCTAAAAAATCCCTAAAAAGTATAAAAAATCCTTTTAAATCCCTAGAAAGCATAAAAAGTCCTGAAAAAATCCCTAAAAACATGAAAAGTCTTGAAAAAATCCCTCAAAATTAGAAAAAGTCCTGAAAAAATACCAAAAACATTCAAATACGATCCTGAAAAAAATACCAAAAAAATTCAAATATGATCCTAAAAAAATACCAAAAACATTCAAATACGATCCTAAAAAAAATACCAAACAAATTCAAATATGATCTTGAAAAAATACCAACAACATTCAAATTCGATCTTGAAAAAATACTAAAAGCATTCATATATGATCCTAAAAAAATAAAAATAAAAACATTGAAAAGCACAAAAAATAAACCAAAACATTCAAATATCAATAAAAAAAATCCATAAACATCGAAAAAAGCTCTTGGAAAATAACTAAAAATCGAAAAACAATCCCAAAACTTGCAATAAAATGTCTCACAAGAATCAAACACCCTAGCAAATCTACAACAAACACTTCACACAAAGTTAACAAAGGATACAACTATCTAATCAACCTCTACAATCAAACTGATAAAGCTATCTTATCAATTGTATCAACTATCCATATCAAGTGATCATTATCTTGTCATAAACAAAAGAGAATACACTTGAAATTAGGTAGGTCAGTCTTAAACGGGGTCCAAACTTTTTTGAGATCAGACATTATCAACCATCACATCAAACAATCAAAGAAAAGGCATAGATCAGTATGGCCACTAACTTTTGTCCTAGTTAGTCTTTATCTTTTATCATTTGATGATAGATCATGTTTCTATGCTACTCAAGGATGTCCACAAGTTTCTAATCTTAGACGATCCGGTTAATACTGAGAGGGGGGGTGAATCAGTATTAACAACAAATTCAAATCTAAAACTCGACCTTATAAAACTTTCACCAAATCAAACAATATCCAACAACAAAACCATTTACCAGTACCGATATTTCCTATTAATCATCTGCTAATCCGATTTATCAAGTCTACACATTAAGTGTTCATAAACCATGCACTGACTGAAAATAAAACATAATAGCACATAAAAACATTCACCATATGAACACCATGTTTTTCACGTGGAAACCCAAATAGGGAAAAACCACGGTGGGAATCGGTACCCACAAAAAATTTGCACTCTTTCGGAATGTGCCTTGTTAGGAGCCTAGCCCAGTTAGGAGCTTACAAAGATGCCATGTTAGGAGCATACCCTGTTAGGAGTCACCCAGTTAAGGGATTTAGATTATGAGCCCTGTTAGGATCAACCTTGCAAGAGGATTGAACACTCGGATGTTGAGCTACCCGGTTAAGGGATTTACAATGTAAGGCTTGTTAGGACCTACCCAGTTAAGGGATTTTGACTGTTGCAACTGTTAGGGAACAACAGTGAATGATCTGGGTATAACACTTAATTTCTTGCCTGATCAGATGTAATTCTACTCCAAATCTACTACACTTTGGTAGATCTCTCACACTCTGGTTTGGCTTCACACTCTTTTCAAAAACTACTGACACCACAAACATCAACTATACTGACCTAAATAAACTTTACAACTTAGTCAGTTACAAAAAACTAAGACTTACAACATAGATTATCACAGATCTTTACAACTCATTACAGATCATCATATGGATCATTACGATCAATTACAAATCAATTACAGTCATTCAATGATCATAACACATCACAACAACTCAATCTGATACAAAGTCAAACCCTTAGAACACTCTTCTAAGCACTTCGTTGTTTCCCAAGAAATTCCATCTTCAAATGCACCAAAAGAATAATTAATCCATCTATGCGGGTTGTACCACATCACCTCTAATATTTGAGCTTGATGTAGATCACCGCCAAACCAAAAATCATTACTAGTTAAGAGAATTATTTATCGGTCCTTAAACCCTTCTTAAACCCTAGAAAAAATACAAGAGAAATCATAAACATGACTTCTGGTAACCAAAGCGTGATGTGGTTTTGGTCAGATACATATTACAATGATACAAACTCAAATTCCAAACCGCAACACTTCAATCATCACCAATCACCAGATCTAATCAAAACATTTCCTCATTTATCGGTTAAGGTCTTAATCCCAGTTTCCTATTTCTTTATCGGTAAGCTCTTTCTGGTAGACCAAAAAAGACTAAGATGACAAAATACAGCATTGTAAACATCAGTTGCCATCAATGACAACAAATTTTTTTATCAAAGTCATCCTATCATACAATCTCAATCTCTTAATCACAATGTCATCACAAACACTTCTTTATCAGTTCAGTCATCATTTTTCATTTGCATCAGTTATGTCAATCATGCCAACATTCTCCCCCTTTGGCATTGATGTCAACACCAACATATTCAACTAAAATCATGATGCTCGTTTCTGGAACTTCTCTACTACACTTCACTCTTCTATTGGTTCTTCTCTTCTCCATCTGAAACTAAATATTCATTTCTTCTCCCCCTTTCTATTACACATCTTCTTGTGCTTAGGTTAATATATTTATTCTCCCCCTTTGACAGCAATGCCAAAGGTGCATATGCATCACCAGTCATCAAATCTATTGTTGTTGTTTTCAACATCTGCAAATCTCATCTAAGTTTCTCCCCCTATGGAGTAGCCATCATTTCATTAATCCACAATGAAAAATTTTCAATAAGCGTACTAGATTGATGCATCTCTTGCATCCTAGTTTTACTTATGTAGGGGTCTCACCCCTAATTTACCTCTGAAGTACTCAAAGGTAGTCTTCAACAATGGTTTTGTGAAAATGTCTACTAGCTGCTCTTTGCTTGTCACATACTCCATTCTGACTTGTTTTTCCTGTACTTTCTCCGTTAGAAAGTGATATTTCAATTCTATGTGCTTAGTTCTTGCATGTAATACAAGATTTTTTGAAATATTAATTGCACTTGTATTGTCACAATAAATAGTTATCAGTTCAAACATATCAAGTTTAAAACCTTCTAACACATGTCTCATCCAGATTGCCTGCATGCAATTCATTGATGTTGTGTGAGGCCCTACCCCGAGCCGTCATGGCATTGTTGTTATTTTTCATGTTGGACCTATTATTGATACTTTATTTTGATGCATTATGGATATATATTCTATATGATCCAATGATTGGATAACATTGATATGATGTATGTCATTTATTTCCGATTTGCAGTACTTTATTTATGATGTTAGAAAACATGGATGCATGCCTTACAAATGATTGAATTTCATGATGATTATGATGATGCCATTGAGTAAATTATTTCATGTGGATTCTATTGGATAATTGATAATTTGATTGTTATGATTTAAATCATATGCAAAGTGTTTTATTTGTATTCTTTTCATATATTATTATTGCATGTGATAATTTGAGATTACTAATGTGCAAAGTGAGATGTGTAAGAAAACTAATACATGTGACCATGGAAACTATTCGGAGATTGTCTGCATGCAATTCATTAATGTTGCAACATACTCTGCCTCTATTGTTGAATGTGATACATATGTTTTTTGTTTACTTTTCCAAGCAACCAATCTACCTCCAAGAAGAAAAGCTCCACCGGTAGTACTTTTTCGGTCATCAACATTGCCTACCCAATCTTCATCAGTAAACACTTCCAATGAAAAATCATTTTTATAAGGATACCATAAGACATAATCTATTGTGCCTTTTAGATATCTGAATATCCTTTTCACTGCTACCAAGTGAGTCTCCTTGGGATCCTTCTGAAATCTAGCAACCAAACCAACAACATGTGCAATATCAAGCCTACTCTGAACAACATAATGCAACTTACCAATCATGGACCTGTATTCTTTTTCATCAACAGAGGGTGAATCATCTTATTTAGACAATTTACAACCAGTCACCATCGGAGTACCAATTGGTTTACAATCCTCCATGACAAATGATTTTAACACTTCCTTTATGTTATGCCTTGCATACCTAAACCCCTTAGTTTCCTTGTCTTGAAAATTTGGGTCCCTCTTTTTGCTTTCTGTAGCTTTTTTTTTTTTAGTTTTTGCCTGGACACCCTGGAACCCTGGAGTCAAGAGGAGTCCTTTGTTTGTTTTTTTAAGTCCTACCCCGGAACCCTAGAGTCCCGAAGTAGATGTTTGTTATGTTTGTCACTACCTCAAAAACCTAGATCCTCGGAGTCCCAAAGTCATGCCTTGTCCTTTTTCGTTGAAGCCTCGGAACTTCGGACCCCCGAAAACCTGAGTTCTTCATGTTTCATTGATAGAAACATTGGACCCCCAAAATCCTGAGTTCTTTATGTTTCGTTGATAGCAACTCTGGAACCCTGGACCCCCAGAGTCCCAAATTTGTGTCATCTTGACAACCTCGGAACCCCAGAGTATTGAGGTTGTTTTTCTTGTTTTCCTTTTTTTACCTCGGAACCCCAGAATCCCGAGGTTTGTTGATGTTTTTAGCTTTGACCTCGGAACCTGGAGTCCCAAGGTGAGTTCTTGTTTTTTTTGTCTTTTGACCTCAGAACCCCAAAATCCCAAGGTGTCTTGTCTGTTCTTTTTTTTGTCACCTCAGAAGTCTGGAACCCCAAACTCCCAAGGTCTTGTTTGAATCGATCGTACGGATGAATTTTGGAGGGGTATAAATAGGAGGAATGAACTTTTCAAGGTTCATTTCTGCACTCAATTTTTTCAAACCTTCTAGTTGCAACCTCCCGACTTTGTGCCTCTATGTTGTTGAGCTTTCGTGTGTTTTCTCCTACTAGGTTGGTAGATTTTTCTCCTTCCTTATGTTTTCATGTTTAGATATTTTAGTTTCTTTTAGTTTATAGTTTAGATTTTCCTCATTTTTCAAGTTTTTTCCTGTGTGCCCTAGATTTTCTTGTTCACCTTAGAGTTCCAAGCTGGGTAGTTTTCTTCACCTCGGAACCCCGGAGTCCTGAGGTTGATTCTTTTGGGTCATGCCTTTACCCCGGAACCCCAAAGTTTCAGATCATCTTTAAAAACTACGGAGTGAACTACACCAAACCTCAAAACCCCGAAGTCCTAAGGTCCTTTCTCGTTTGGCCACTGCTTTAACCTTGAAACCTTGAAGCCCTAGAGTTCCGAACAATCTTCTTGGCACCCTATTGAACTACCCTAGGACCTTGAAACCTCGAATTCCTAAAGTCAGGCTTTCCTATTTACCTTGGAACCCTAGAGTTTCGGACTTAGTTTTTAAAGACCATGCTAACCTCGGAATCCTAGAACCCCGGAGTTCCAAGGTATCTCGTCTTAAAAGGAAGTTATTCACCCTGAAACCCCAGAGTCCCAAGGTGGATGATATTGTTGATGTTTTTAAGTATGCAATGGACTAATTTATGATTCTTTCTTGCAGATTAGAGAATTTAGATGGACCCAACTTCTAGCAAGAGAGGCAAGGAGTTGGAAAAGCTCCCTATAACCATGAAATATCAATGGAAGGTCTGTGTTTCGAAGCTGGTTGACCAAATTAAATGGGTGACAGATACAGAGGTGGGACATATAGAGTTGGAAGACATCAAAACATAATTGGACTGACCAAGGCCAGAGGCCCCATTGAGGAGAATTAGGAGATTAGGATTGGTGGAGGCAACCACAATCAGTCCAAGCCCCTAAATTCAATATGGCTGTTGCACAGTTCTACAATGTAGATACAAGAAAGTGCATATATGATCAGGGTAGAACTATAACTGATTTATCAGCATATATGTCGGGATTTGTGTTTTGCATCACTGCAAGGGATGAAGTACTCTTGACAATAGAAGAAGAAGCCGTCGGAGTATGGAGTACAATATTTCTTCAAACAAGAGGCATATGAATGAGAACTGGTTTGAAGAGGAGAGGAAGATAAGGCTAAAGGCCATGAACATTTTGAGGGTAGATTTCAAGGAGCCTCAACAAGACTTAATCATCATGCTGAGCAAGGTCTTCGACAATCCAGATTGTCGGCACTTCCACCATTGGATGTTCCATTTTATGACATCCATACTAATAGGGAAGCAATACTTTGACTGGGCTCAAATTATTTTTGACAACATACATAAGCAGATGAAGGAGGTCCATCAAACGAAGAAATTATTCTTCACGTCCTCTATTATTTGGGTGGCTTCCCCAAGAAGGTAAATTCTTAGGATTATAGATAGAGGACCAGCTAGGAGATGAGGAAGGGCAGAAAAAGGTGTGGGAGTATTACTCGCAACTCCCTCTAAACAATGCAAAGGCAGATTTTAAAAGAATAAATGATGTCTTCCTTTTCCCTGTTATCATTAAACTCACAGGTGATACAGGTAACAAGATACGCCCAGAAGCAAAGGCAATCATCAAAGAATGGGTATGTTGGTTCATTCAAAATCAATGCTCTACATATATCAGGGTTTGTGGGTTCACAGGGAACCCTATGTTGTTGCTGTGATACTACAATGATCGCATTATTTTATCCTCAAAACACAAGGCAGCAATAGATTTCTCAGTTTCTATTGGTTATTTCTCTTGTTCAAAGATTCAGGTAGCAAACACGGCAGAGAATGAGCTTCAAGATCTAAATCTTAAGAAATTTAATTATGCAAGGGAGTACTATGATCCCTACGGCAAGCTAAAAAAAACCATGCTAAAAGCATATGAGGGGCATAAGTCTAGATTGGAGGATTTTTGGGCAGACATCTAGGACAGTTTTGAAGTCAGAGAAAAGAATTATTGTAGGCTTTCAGTACCTCAAATTAGGAGTTTTGAAATAGAGACCAATCTCCCCAAAGAACTAAGGGATGATGGAGAATTATTGGATCATGTATATAAAGAGCAAGAAATTAACAAGAAGCCTCTCTCTCCCATAAGGTGGTCGGCACAAGAAGATATAGATATAGATAGAATAACTCAAATTGTTGTGGATAGCACTAGACAATGGCTAAGCTTGAGGGTTAGGCCAAGCACTTTGAAAGGGAAGCAAAAGGAATCCACTTTAGGTGTTCCTCTGTCAAGGGGTTATAAGGAATACGCCCGTAAGATGAGGTCTAGTTCTCAGAAGAACACGTCAACTGACCCAAGAGAGTTGCAGAATTGGAAAAACACTAGGAGAAGGCACTCAGGAGGAAGAAGAGCAAGGAAAAATGGATGAAAGTGCACAACCTCCTCCTCTTGATACAACAAGTGCACCCACTCAGCCTTCATCCACCACCGCAGCACAAGCTCCAATTTTGATGTCAACTGCTACTGCCCCTATGCCACTACTAACTTATACAACAACAGTGCTTCCCAGGACACAGACATTAAGACCTACCAAGGAAACAGTAATTGTCCATAACATCGAATCAAAATATGACCAAGAGGATGAACAGCCTATGGAACAACGACCACTCAAAGGAGAGAAAGAACGAAATGAGGTTGAAAATTAGCAAGATGAAAGGTTCATCTTAACTCCATGGGACCAAGAGGATTTGCTAAAAGAGATAGTCATCGAGAAAGCTATGGAAGAAATGGTTAAGGATGGCAAGACATTTGAGGAAGAGGTCAGTGATAAGCTAGGGGAGTTACATAAGTAGCAACCGTTGAATGTTGATACTACTCTCCAAGATAGTATGGCCAGTCAAATTGCTTCACCTCAAGGCCCTAAGCATACAGAAGAAGAGGAGAAATATGAAGCAGAAGAATAGTCAGATGTGCACATAGTGACCGCTGACATTGTGCCTCATGAAGGTGATAAAAATAAGGATGTGTTGCAATGGTTATAATTCACCTTTGAGAAAAAGAAAAGGAAACTAGTGCTACCAAAAGTTACACTACAGAAGGAAATCACTGAAGAGCCAAGGAAAGCTAAGAAGGCCAAGACTCTACATCATTTGTCAAGAATAGGTGTTGGTGATGTGATTGTAGATATTGCAGTTCCTGTGCATATAGAAGGTCAAATCTCTCTAAAGTACCAAGTGTCATAGGTGAAACTAGGTAAGAAAACAAATTGGGGGGAATTAGATACCTTGGAACTGGATACTAGCATCATCAGGGGGTGAATGGAAAAGGAATACACCTCCCATGTAGAGGTCAAAGCACAGCTGGAGTAGTACAAGCAGTTGATGGTAGAGATGGGTAGGCCTTTAGATGCTTGTATAAATGATAATTTACCATCAACTTCGTCACTCCTAGAGGGAGATGTAAAAGCATTGGTTGAGGTAGGACAGGTGGCAGCCACGACAAAATCATGGGTACAAATAAATGCATCTAAAATTAGACTATTTTGCATAATACCATGAGGGAATAAAAGAAGGCTATGCAAGTGGGAGGAGTGTTGACTTCTTGCTCTCAGTAGTGGGAGTGGAAGCTCAACACTTTTAGCAAGCAATTTCGAGCCTTGAATAAGGTTTTGCGTCTGGGAGAAGAAGAAATAATAAAGGAGGACCTCTTGGGTGGAGACAATTGTAAGAATTTATAGTCCTACACATACATTTTGGAGTTGAAGATGGAAATGCTTCAGTAGTATGTGAAGGATGTAACAGATATTCGATCTCCCCTCCTCAAGATAGTGGAAAAGTATGAGAATTTTGTAGGACAATTACCTAGAGTTTTGTGGCTTGGAATAACCAATGCGGGAGCTATGGAGGAATATCAGGTACTCAGCAAGTGGGATGCGTATCAGGCCCAACATTTTGTACCTTTGGCTCAATTTAGTGTTACATTGATGGACAGATATACATATTTGATAACATAATTTCAACATGTTGCAGAGACAATAGAGGAGTTAGAAAAGAAAAGAAAGAATGCGGAGAAAGTTTTGAAAAAGTAAAAATTCAGAATCAAACATGTTGTTGATTCTCCTGCCGAGGTGGTTGCATGTATCATTAACAATTATAAATCTTATGAAAAGAAGTGAAAGATGAATGTGTAGTTGCTAATGATAGCATGACTTTTAAAAGGAGTTTTTGCATGATCAACCCACTGGGACTTCAACTGTGCCTCCAACTCACATTTCAATTTTGAGCAAAATTTTGCATGACTATGAAAGCCTAACTCATACAACATGGTCTTCGTAGTTCTCACCTAGCCTCCATTTCATAGTGGTTAACTAGAGTGTAGAGGTGGAGACTTGCAAGTCAACTGTGATTCCTAGCTTTTGAGTTCTTACTTTAGATTAGGTTTATTTCCTAGAAAGTATGGCAAAAAACTCTATAAATTGAGGAGTTTGATTCATTTGTAAGGGTCCACAAATTGATGATTTGAAGCCCACTTAGAGATTTTAGATTATTTTTTTGCACATTGTTATGAACTTGAGTTATTTTTTTGACATATTATTTGAAATTAATACAAGAATCAGCTTATAGATTGCTTGATCTATGCATATGTTCTACGAGTTCGTTATTTGTAATCTGGTAATGTCTATTGTTTGAAATCAGCAACTTGTTCTGATCTTCTTTTTTTTTCTTTATGAATCATATTGTGTATGCAAGTGGTGTGTAAGAATTAATGGGATAGACAATATTGTGGTGATATTCTTTCCATGAGTCTGTAAGGTTGCTAACTTTGCAGGTTTACTGGACGTTCGTTATCGAATGCTGATTTGGATAATATTTGATGATTTTTGGATTGCAGGGTACTAATTAAGTAGTTCGTTAAGTTGTCATTGAATTGGTTTCACTGTTATTTTCTTGTTTCCCTATCTCTTTTAATTTATTTCTAGAATAATCTTAAATCATAAAATACAAAAAAAATGAAGTTAAGTTATTAACGATTATTGGGATTTAGTTTCAACCAACATGCCCCTTAACAGGTACAACAGCATCAACCATTGGGCTGCCCATCACCATTGAGACCCAATTATAGAGACCTTGGAGTGATCACTTCCCTAGAACTTATTGCTTTTCAGGAGAGGTGGTGAGTGTTCACATTGACTACCTAACTATTGGCAAGTGAGTCAAAACAGTTGTCAACAGAAACTCACGCTAGAAGGAGGGGCAGATACTAATCCCCTCAATAGATAGTCCCACAGTCACACTATGATTTAATATGGTATTCATAGAGATAGATCTTTACCGATCCTACTCTTCCACAACTGAGGAATTGAGGTATTAAGCTGGATCATATATCGTATTTTTCCCCAGAAAGGTTTTATAAAGTTCTTAGGAATAATTCTTCTCCTTCAGACTTAGTAGAGATAGGACCTGTGATTAGGAAGAAAATAAATAAAACTAAGGGGCAGCCTTCAACATCCTCACCAGCACAGTCATCTATACCCAATGTATAAGATCAACCAATCCCTAGTCCTCATCCCATCACTGCACCTTTTGTTGCTAAATGTCCACCGTCACCACTATTGGCAAATGCACACTCCAATGAGAAATTGTAGGTGATTTAAGGTATTGTCATTGATGGAAACCTTACAATCCTATGGCATCGGTACCAGCAGACACTGGTACAAGCACAGATACCGGCAACGGAAAAGATGTTCACCGACACCCTGGCCGACAAGATTTTGTTTATTGCATTTTGTATTTAATTGTAAAATCTTTTTGTAAGCCGACAAGGGGAATTGTAATAAGACTCATATAAGTATGAGATCTTGTAGATCATTTAGGACATGAGGATATGGCTAGATTATTGCAGAACTAAGATGCAAATATTAAGACAGAGTTTGGAATAAGGTTTTGGAAGTTATATGAGCTTAAACCGGTACTGAACCTAGCATAGCAGATCCTGATCCAAAGAAGTACATGACATTGGATTTATATAATCCACTTTTTTAAGTCAACGAGACTTCCCTTTTTGTATTAAGCAGTGAGCTTTAATCAGTTGGCCTTCCTGCATGTGCAGGCCCCTATTGTATCAGTAATATTCACTTATTGGCTAGTGAGCGAATATTGTGGGTCACAAATCCCACCGAGGTTTTTCCTACACCGGGTTTCCTCATTAAAAATATTGTGTTATGGTGTGATTTCTATGTTGTGTTTATTGTTCTTATTTGCTGCTTTAAATCTGGTTTACCGGTACAATTTTTTGGAATGCAATTCATTTAATAAATTTAGAAAATCAATTAATCAGTTAGATGCTGATTCACCCCCCCCCCCTCTCTCAGTATCTTTGGGAATCCTAACAATTGGTATCAGAGCCTGGTCCTCTATTTTCAAAAGCCTAACAACTTGAGGAAGATTCTGACACCGGTAGAGATGGAAAACTTGAGAAAGCAATTGGAAACAACTCTTGTAGATTATGATGCAGAAAATTTGAAGAATATAAACTTGAAGATGATCTGAAGGCTGCATAGGAAATCATTCAAGGACTTCAGGAAAATCTCACTATTTCTAGGAACAAAAGAAGAGAACTTCATGAGAAGATACAGAGTGATGATGATGAAAAAGAAACTCTTAATGATCTTGTAAGCAAGTTCAAGCAGGATAACATGTCCTTGAAGAATGAAATACAAGATATGACTATGAGGTTTTGTAAAGACATTGAAGATAGGAAGAAGAATGAAGATGACTTGGCTAGAAGAATCAATGATGCTGGAAATCAAAATCTATGACTCGGTCATGAAAATGATATGTTGGAAACAAATATAATTCACTTGGAGCATTATAAAATTGAACTCATGAGATAGAAAGATTTCTCAGAAAATGAGTTGGCTACTACAAATCAACACAAGGAGAAATTCAAGAAAAGTTCAGAAGAACTTGATGACATGCTGAAAAATCATAAACCTAATGGAGATACTAATGGCCTTGGCTTTGAAGTTGGTGAAAGCTCTGGTACTGCAAACAATCATGATCACAGTAAACCGGTAAGACAACCTAATGCCTACAAATTTAATGGAAAATGCTTTAATTGCAGCAAGTATGGTCATAGAGAAAATCAGTGTAGATCTAGAAACTATCAGAACACCAATGCACCCACTGGTCAATGTTCTAAATGCAACAAAGTTGGTCATAACTCAGAAAATTGCAAAATGAATGTAAGATGTTATGTTTGTGGAAGATTTGGACACTTATCTAATTAATGCAGAACACATACTGGCATAGGATATGGAAAAGCTATTCAGAAAAACAATGTGACTTGTTATGCTTGTAACAAAATTGGACATATTACAAAATTTTGTAGAAGTAAGGCATCACCAGGAAATAACAAAGGACCCAGTTTGAAAGGTAAAGAAAAGGTTGAAAAAGTAAAGAAAGAATTTTCAAAACAATGGATTAGAAAGTCAGATATGAATGTTAATGAAGCTATTCCTTCACCGGTAGAACAGAGTATCACTCCATCAGCAAGAGATTCTTCATCTAACTTAAAAGAAACCTTTTGGGGGTATGGCAACAAATTGAAAAACATGCTAATTTACCCTCGGTTGATGGTGAGAAGTTGAAATACTTCTTTACTGGTAGATGTGTTAAGTTTGAATTAATCGGCAGGCATTAAATGTGGTAGTTGAAGGAAATGACATTATAAAGCAAGCGTTTTGGCTCTCTTTTTCATTCACCGAGCATTCAAACTTCCTTAGAGCATGAAAATTCTTAGCGAAGGCATCCATAGCGAGAAGTGAATCAAATCATTCAAGCACTCATACCTAAAGGTAGATTAAGATATTTATAACAATGGCTTCCTCCTCTGCACCTGAATTCATTGCAAACCCTACTGTAGTTGAAGTTGTTAAGCGCCCTAGATCCGTATTTAAAATTATTCCCAAAATTGCAAAGAAAGATGATACCCTAGGAGCATTCTCAAAAATACCCAATGGAGTTGCTTATGCTGAGGATCCTAGAATCTACATACATTGTCATATAGAAGAATTAGGAGATGATGAAATTAAGAACATGTATAGGACTTTTATATGTGATAAAAATGGAAATGTTAAACCAGAACATAAGATAGTTGAAACCCTAGGTTTTGTGGAAATTCTTAGTATTCCTGATTTTCCAAAGGATGTTATAAGGATTGTGTTAAGCAGAGTTCATGGGGAGTTCTTTTGGTTGGATTCAATTCACAAGATAACCAAAGAGGCAGTTAGGGCAATGACAGACTTACCTTCCACCAGTAGCAGACCTGAGAAAGGGAAAAAGGTTCCTAATGACACTGTAATGACCCTAACCTGCGCAACCTTTGATAAGAGATCCCTGAGAGTAAATGATGTTAAGGATATCAATGTAAGGTTCATTAGCATGATTCTTGGATATAAAGCTACATAATCCAATAGATTAAACTCTATTTCTAGCTTATGTATCAAAAGTGCTTATGACTTAGTAAACAACAATGCAAAGTTGACATATGTGAATGGTTGAAGGATGAACTGATAGACAATCTAAAGAAAATCAAAGGAGACAAGAAAGGGACTTTTAGATTTGGCAGCCTACTTGTATGTTTAATGTTGTATATAACCAAGGAAGTACCCGGTATTGGTAGAAAGGATTTTGGATTTGACATCCCGGTAGGAAAACAACTACTAGACATTCTAAACAACATGAGAGATAACAGAGAAAAGAATATAAATGAATATTTTCAGGCATTAAAGGCTAGAATGAAAACAAGGATAAGGCTATCTCAAGCTATTGTGGACAAATATCAAAAAGAGATATGCTTTGTAATAAAGAAAGATGAGATCTGGATGGAGGCAGTGGTCCCAAGGACTATTTGGGTTATAGAGATGGGATATGAGATTGTTGAGAACATAATTGAAACCTATGTAAAAGCACTTCTAGAAGCACCTAAAGAACTAACTAAAGAAATATTTGGTATTGTTGAAACAATAGAAAGCAAAATTCACTCTTAGAAAAGAATAAATAAAACTGAACAGGTAGTTAGAAGAGGATCAAGGTAGGCAAAAGAAATCAAGGAAGATGTATTGAATAAAACTGGTATCAAGGAAAGTGACTTGGAAGGACTACAACTGGAAACACATCTTTCACCGGTTGCTATTTCCTCTAACAATGAAATACCAACAGAGTTTAAAAGGGTAGTTGGGAAAAGGAAACCTTCATCGCTACCCGCTCCTACACCTAAGAGAACAAGACAGAAACAACAGGTAGTTTGGCCCCTGAAAAAGAAGTTAACACCAAAGAAAAGGAAGGAAAAACAAGTTGTCCCTCCTTTGGACAAACTTTTGGATGAGATAACTGAACATGGCAAATTGACAAATATCAGCAAGTTGTATAACACACTTTCAGATGATGAAAAATAAAGTATAGAAAATAGTGTTAACTTACATCTTGATATCTATAATAAATTATTGATGGAAGTTGTAGATGATATACCCAATGACTTGTATAGAAGGTTAGAAGCAAGAAGGGTAGCAATTGTTGAATTGGATAAAAAGATCAAAATAGAAAAACTACTTGTAGTTCACCTTGTGAACTCCACTCAAGAGATGGATGAATTAATAAGTGAGGCTAACCGGAGAGTATTTTCAGCCGGTCACCGGCATGTAGCACTAATGGAAAGAAGAGTTAATGAGATATTAGAAGAAACTACAGACAAGTGGGATATATTGTTTGTTGAAAAGGAGAAACAAGAAGAGCTTAAGAGACCAAAGACCTTTAAAGTCTATCAAAAAGAAAAGGACAAAGGTAAAGGTAAGGTAGGTGGACCTCCAAGCATAAATTTAATAGATAACTTACCCCCACCTCCTTCTGATACTCCATCGGCAATAGAGAGTATGGAGACAACACATGAGGACACAAATCCTGATTCTGAGGTGTTGCATACAATGAATATCGACACACAGGAAGTCAACATTATGGTTGATAAAGAATCAAGTGAGAAGAGAGATGTGGCAACTGAGCCACCGGTAGAAGACACAACAGTTGAGACAAATGTTGAGGATACAATTGGAAACACTGAGATTGGGAATGAGTAACAAAATGAATAGGAAACTGATCCCCTAGATACAAGAAATGCAGATACCACTAGTATACATACTGATGTCTCTACTGAACAACTGACAACTGATAGCAATGAAAAATCTGTTGAGATACTGGTTGTAGACATTCTGAAGTGCAAACAAAAAAACCAGTAGTGGATACCACTGTAAAATCATCAGAGGAACAATCAGAGAAACCATTAGTGGAGAGTACAGAGAAACAAGCAGAGACACATATAGAAAAATAGGTAGAGCAACAGGATCACTCACAGGTACATTCAGAGATAGTGCCACAAGCTATAGTAGAAAAACCTTAACTTTTGGTAGTTGAAATGCAAACACAAACTGACCCTCTTGAGAAAGAGGAAAGCAAAGCTATTACCACCACCAATAGATTACATATTGTGAAGGTAGATGGAGAATCATTTGGAACCTCTGTCTAAATTTAGACCTACTAATGTGACAGAGGTATTGCTAGATTCAATGAAGAAAATAACAGAGTGTAATGCACTAGCATATAAGGCTATTGATGATACATTACCAACTTTGAAGATGATTGCACCTAATTGTAACATGGAGAATAAAGACTCTTTGAGCCAATTAGACACATTGTCTAAGTACATCACCGGCAATCTACTAGCAATTGATCAAATCAATGAGGAAAATTTCAGAGAGAAAATAAATAAACAGAAGGAAAAATTCTTTGAGGAAACAATCAAAAAGAATAAGGAACATATGGATACCTTATTATCGGTACTAGGCAAGACAATTTTGGACTTCAAGAAACTATACAGAGATACATGTAAAACAAACATTTTGATAGAGGATATAGATAAGGAGATCAGTAGAGCACAAAAGGAAATAAATGATATTGTTGACAAGTTAATAGGTTCATCAGATTCAATATCGGTAGTAGAATAGGAAATTACTGGATTTGAAGAGAAAATAGAAAAACTTGAAAAGGATAAGGAAAAATTAAAGTTTAAGGCAAAAGAACTTAAGTGCAGACTAGGTCCTAAACTGGATATCCTCATCTCTTTGAGAAAAGAGATTTCTGAGGCACTTGTTCTAGGACTCAAGACACTGGAAGAGAAAATGCACTTTCTCACCCTAGTACAGTCCAGAGGACTGAAATGGCATTGAAGGACAGTGAAAGATTCTACAATAGTCTGAATGTTGCTTTAGCAGATCTTTATCAGATTGTAACCAACCGGTTATAAGGATCAAGATAGGAACTACACTCAATTGACATTGAATGACAACCTTTGTCATTGATGCCAAAGGGGGAGTAGTAGAGGATGAGAAAAAGGAATAAGGATGAGAAAAATGTATGAAAGAAGAGATCATCTGCTCAAGGGGAGCACACAATTTTGACAGTTTTGGTAAGACAATTTTGGACAACATTTTTGGATACACTTTTTCGCTTTTTCTCATGAGTGTTGCCATCAATGCCAAAGGGGGAGATTGTTGGAAAATGCACACTCCAATGAGAAATTGTAGGTGATTGAAGGTATTTTCATTGATGGAAACCTTACAATCCTATGGCACCGGCACTGGCAGACACTAGCACAGGCACAGGCACCGGCAAAGATGTTCACCGGCACCCTAGCCAACAAGATTTTGTTTATTGTATTTTGTATTTAATTGTAAATCTTTTTGTAAGCCGACAAGGTGAATTGTAATAAGACTCATATAAGTATGAGATCTTGTATATCATTTAGGATGTGAGGATATGGTTAGATTATTGCAAAACTAAGATGTGAATATTAAGGCAGAGTTTGGAATAAGGTTTTGGAAGTTATATGAGCTTAAACCGGTACTAAACCTAGCATAGCAGATGCTGATCCGAAGTAGTACATGACATTGGATTTATATAATCCACTTTTGTAAGTCAGTGACACTTCCCATTTTGTATCTAAGCAGTAAGCTTTAGGCAGTTGGCCTTCCTACATGTGTAGGCCCCTATTGTATCAGTAATATTCACTTATTGGCCAGTGAGCGAATATTGTGGGTCACAAATCCCACCGGGTTTCCTCGTTAAAAATATTGTGTTATGGTGTTCTTTCTATGTTGTGTTTATTGTTCTTATTTACTGCTTTAATTTTGGTTTACCGGTACACTGTTTTGGAATGCAATTCATTTAATAAATTTAGAAAATCCATTAACCGATTAGATATTCATTCACCCCCCCCTCTCAGTATCTTTGGGAATCCTAAAAACCACCTTCAATGGCCTACTTTAACCAATACCACATGCCATTAGGAACTATACCAAGGGGTATACATGACCTCCCTAGAAACCCAAATAAATTTTGCAGTAACTTCTACTATTTGGGGGCTAGGACGGTTCATGAGTATATTGAAGCATTCAAAGATGCAATCGTTCATAACAATATTGAACACCAAGATGTGGTATGCAGGCTCTTCCCATATTTCCTTGGGGAGAATGAATATAATTGGTATTTATCTCTACCAGTAAATTCCATCACCGAATGGGATGTTTTGGAGAAAGCTTTTATTGATCAATTCCGAATGTATGTTGATCCCGGAATATTGTACCATCAATTTGCCTCTCTTAAGAAGTCACCAAATGAACCTCTAACAACTTTTAATAATAGCTTTCAAAGGGCATATAAGAGGTTATAGGATCCTTACCAAGTAGTGACCAATGTTAACTCATATCTAAGAGCTATTGACCCATAGACCGCTATGTTTATCAAAAAGAGTGTCCCCAAAGATCAAAGGAATACCTTGGCGATGGTCTATGCGTTGGCAATCAGTATGAATCACGAGTTGAACCAAACACTAGGGGGAATTGGATACAACTTACCCATAGGAGTGAATCAAGGGAACTATAACCAACTCCCTAGGGTACCATCACCTTTACCTATAGGAGCCCCTACAATGAACCTGGTACCCATCTATGCCTCTCAGCCTTAGGCTAATCAACAGTTTGTTGCTCAAGCTTCAACTTGGCAGACTAATACTAATACTTCTACTACTCAAACACAATATTTTGGTCAAGTACAAGGAGAAAATCAACAATTTGGTAATTCCCATGCAGCAAACCAACTCCCAACTACGATGCCTGAGAGTCAAGGATCACACATATCCGCTGAAGTAGAAGCATTAAAGAAGATGATTTCACAAGTTTCTTCACATTTGATTCATTTGAAGATGAATCCTTTGGGAGGGTACAACCAACCCCAATCATACAATAATCAACAAAATTATAACAATCAAAACCAAAACCAAAGGTATAATAACAACAAGCCATACAATAGGAAATGCAACACGAGTCCAAAAAATAGTAGGATGAACCATGATCATCCTGATGAAAGAGACAACCCAAATAATACACAAAGTGTTAACCTTGTTGACATGAATTTACTAACTAATTGGTGTACGTTGCATGATACAACATCACATTCGGAGGTCAATTGTGTTGAGTTTGAAAAGATCATTAGGATTGCTCTAATGAGGAACCTAGGAAAGTTAATACCACAATGTTGGTTGATACCTTCCTATGCAAAGAGTTTCAAGCAAAAGTCGAAGGTGAACCGTGTGTTTATGATGCCCAAGCCTTTCAGACCATAAACATTTATAACCTATGAAGTCAAGGCAAGGCTCCATTGATGAAAACACCTCCCCCAAAGGGTGGATTTGTACCTCCCGATGCGAATGCAAGTAACAATCCTCCCCCTCCTCAAACTTTTCAAGGAGAACATCCTAGACAAAGTCAAGGGAAAGAATATGTTTTGAAAGGATCTTTTGATGTTACTAAGGAGATGGAGAGAACTGCCACCATGATGTCCCTAATGGAGGTTTTGAGATATTGCCCTGAGAAAAAGAAGGCTCTCCTTAAGAAGTTGGAACTAATGGAGTCTCAAAGCAACGAGGTTAAGATGGCTGATTTGAATGAAGTCAATGCCAATGTCAGTAATGATGCCATTGAGAACCCACCATTTCTACTTAGTTTGAAGATATGTGGAAAGAATTTGCATAACTGTTTGGTAGATTTAGGAGCTTCCAGAAATGTAAAGTCATACTCTATATGTCAGAAGCTTGGTCTTAACCCAGTGCATGCAAATAGTAAGGTGGTGCAATTGAACAAGACTGAGGTCAATATAATTAGAGAATTAAAAGTTGTGTATATCAAGTTGGGTGTTGATCCCCGCATATCCCGTTACATAGACATTCAAGTGGTTGATATTCTAGAGGTATATGGGATGCTTCTCAGTAAAGATTGGTCAAAAACTTTGGGAGGCTACTTCTCAACCTATTTTACATATTTGTGGCTTCCATGGAAAGGTGTGAGCAACCAGATCCGAATTGATAGTGAGCCAAAATTGAAAAAATTGGTTACAGACTATGGAGCTCCCAATGAAGTGGCATATGTTGAGGCGAGTCCTAGAGTCTATAGGGTAAATGAAATTCTCACCTTCTCCGCACCTGTCATTCCCCAGTTATATCAAGCAGATATGACTAAACATAGAGGGCGGGTGAAGGACTTTATTATACTAGTAAAACAAGGGATGTGTGTGTTGGGGGATACCATGAAAGTACAAGATTTGTTGCTCCCAAAATTGTGCTGAATACATCATGAGGAGCACTCGAAGATGTCTTGTATCTCGTGCCAGAACGAAGTTACAAAATTGACGAGTCCGATCTCACATGAAGATATTGATGTGAGATTATGGTTAAGGATATTAAAATGCCAATTTGTGAGAAGATAATTCTTCAAAGGGAGAAAGCTACAATAGAAATACCCCATTTGAAGCCTTGTAGACAAGAAATCCTTATGATAGAGATTGCCAAACAGGGGGAGGAAGAGACTCCACCCAAACAAGAAAATGAAGAGACTCGATCTCAAGTGTAGCCTCAAGTAGAACAGTCCACTCCCAATACCCTTGAAGTGCTCTTGGAACCTGTAATTGAACAACCTCAGGTATTGCAAAACCTTGAACTCAAGGGACAACAATCACCTTCAGAAACTAATTTGATCACTAATCCTAAGGCGAAGAATGGAAAGAAACTGAAAAAATTGTATGGTTTCTAAAGTTTGATGGGTCTAGATCCAAGCAAGGCAGTGGAGCAGGCGTTGAGTTAACAAGTCCCAAAGGGAAAACCTTTCTAGCCTCCTATCAACTCCAATTCCCTTGCAATAATAATATGATGGAGTATGAGGCCCTAATTAGAGGACTACTCTTCACTCATAAGAAGGGAGCCAAATGCTTAAGAGTGCAAGGAGATTCAAAATTGGTGGTTAAGCAAGTAAGAAGCCAATATGCATGTCATGACAAAAGGTTAGCAACATATAGGAATAGAGTATGGGGGTTGGTTGAGGATTTTGATGCTTTCAATATTCAGTTGGTGCCTAGGAAAGTAAATGGGATATCAGATGCATTAGCTATAGCAACAAGTACACTAGAACCAGTGAGCCAAACTACTTTGAAGAGGTTTTCTATAGAGTTGGTCTCCACACCTATTGTACCCGATAACATCAAACACTTTCAAGTCTTTGAGGATGATACCCACATTCTATCTTTTCTTGCTAATTCAAGGGCTTTTGAAGAACAAATTATTGATGAGAAGGATAGATTAGATGATCTTGATGAAGGGGGTGACAAAGAAATTATAAAATTGCCTACAAACATCATTCCCAAGGGTATGGTCACTCTAGAGAGGCTTTTTGATTCCAATCCCAGAGTCAAAGAGAAATTGACAATAGATTCAGATGCTGGGAAATATGAACCACATAATATTGGTTCAGAAGGCCAAGAGAAGATAGTGTACATTGGGAAGATTTGTACTCCCAATGAAAGAGAGAAAATTCTACAAATCTTAAAAGAGTACATTGATGTTATAGCATGGGGATACGAAGATCTAAAAACTTTGGATACATCAATCATCACTCATGTTATACCTTTTAAACCTAATATTAAGTTGTTCAGATAGAAGCAACGTCCGGTTAATTCATTGATAGAACCCTTGATTTTCAAGGAAGTTCAAAAGTTGCTCGCTGCTAGGATTATTTTCCCAGTACGTCACTCCACTCGGGTTGCCAACTTGGTGCACGTAAGAAAAAAGAATGGGGAAATCTGGCTTTGTGTTGATTTTTGCAACCTCAATAAGGCATTAGAAAAGGATAATTACCTACTCCCTTCCTTAGGTGAGGTATTATAGATCATTAATGCCTCACAAATGATCTCATTCCTAGATGGTTATTCTAGATATAACCAAGTTTTGGTGAACCATGAAGATTGCATGAAAATAGTGTTTATTACAAAGTGGGGAGCTTATGCATACCAAAGGATGTTGTTTGGGTTAATTAATGTTGGAGAAAATTTCAAGAGAGCAATGGACACAACTTTTAAAGACCTAATTGCCAAATGTATTATTATATATATGGATGACCTGACTATATTTTCTAAATTTGAAGGAGATCACCCAGACCACCTCTGTAAATCCTTAGAAATATGTCAAAGATATGGGATATCCCTTAATTCCAAGAAGTGTGTATTCAGGGTGGCTGAAGGGAAGCTCCTCGGTCATGTAATCTCTAAAAGAGGAATATCTATAGACCCGGATCGAGTAGATGCAATGTTAAAATTGTAGATGCCTGGAAGTAAAAAGGAGATGAAATCTTTCTTCGAGAAGATCAATTTTGTCAGAAAAATTATCACTGTGTTTGCAGAGATAGTCAAGCCACTAAATGAAATCATGAAGAAGGATGCTAAGATTGAATGGATTGCTGAAGCAAAAGAGGCTTTTGCCCAGATCAAGAAGTCCATCACTGAAGCTATTGTATTAACTAGTCTCGACTATACTCTATCATCTTATATATATTCTTTTTCTTCTTTGCATTCAGGAGTGAATGTTTTGAAACAGAGGCAAGAAGGGGACGAGAAACCCATCACATTCATGAGTTCCCCTTTCAAGAGTGTCGAGGTGGGATATTTTTCTCTTGAGAAACAGGATTTTTATTTAGTAAGAGCAGTCAAGAAATTCAGACATTATATCTTGAGAAGTAAAGTCTACTTAATTGTACCTGATCAAGCAGTTAAGTCACTGCTTATGCAATCAGAGCTGGGAGAACGTCGAGGGAAACGGATGGCTATTTTAAAGAGTTTGATCTAGAGATGCATCCAATGAAGTTCGTGAGAGGCCCGAGTTTTTCTCAAGGTATGGCAACTAATATCCCTCAAATCCAATGCCAACAGTATACGTTGTAGTCATTCACTGAGGACCCATGGTACACGGATTTGGTTTTTATTTTGCTAAATAACAAGTGTCCTTAGGGGTTGACAGCCACGCAAAGATGAGATTTAAGCCTCAAAAGTTACAATTATATGATCAAGGATTCAACACTTTATAGGAAAAACTACAAAGGTATTTACCTTCGATGTCTTGATCATCATGAAGCTCATAAAATCATCAAGCAATTCCATGGGAAGTATGGTACAGATCATGGGTCAACAGATGCCACTGCACATCAAATTTTTAAGGTTGGATATTACTGGCCTAGTATTTTTAAAGATACACATGAGCATGTTCATTATTGTCATACATTCCAAACCGTAGCTTCTAGAGAGAGGAATCCTGCCATGCCTCTCCAACCAATGTTCGAGGTAAGACCGTTTTCTCAATGGGGATTACATTTTGTAGGTGTCATTAATCCTAATTTGTCTATAGGACATAAGTTCATTCTCACAACAATGGATTACTACACCCGATGGATGGAAGCCATAGCATGTTGAAATGCTACTGCAGAGGTTGTTCTAAAATTCATTGAAGAATACATCGTCACCAGGTTTGGTATGCCATTTGCTCTGGTATGTGACAATGACCCTGCTTTTACTTCTACACAATTGATGCAATGATCATATTAGTATAAGGTGGTATTGAAATTCTCATCTAGTTACTACTTACAAGGAAATAGAGTAGCTGAATCCACAAATAAGAATATCCTAGATGTCATTAAAAAACTACTTGAGAAAAATCCCAGGGATTGGTACAATCAGTTGAGATATGCCTTATGGGTTGATCGAACTAGTGTTAAAGTCACCCTAAGAACTTTTCTGTATTACCTTGTTTATGGCCAAACTCTTGTGTTCCCGATCAATTTACAAATACCCATCCTCCGTATAATGAAAGAACTTGAAATTGAGGATCAAGTGGAAGTTCGTCTCCAAAATCGGTTAAAACCTAATGAGAAAAGGATTAATACCCTACAACACTTCGCTAAGAATCAAGCCATTGTTAAGCGATGGTTTCACAAAAGAGCGAAGGTGAAAGCCTTTTGAATCTCTGACCTAGTTTTGTTATGGGATAAGGCCAAGGAGAAGAAGGGTAATCACCATAAGTTTGAAAGGTTGTGGTTAGGTCCTTACCAGATAGCCAAAATTTTAGGAGAGAACACCTTTAGGTTAAGCTCTTTGACTGGAGAACTAGTACCATTTCCCATCAATGGTCAGTTCCTCAAGCACTATTTTGATTAATCCCCAGTGAAGCTTGACCTATTGTACTATAGTAGATTAGTTGTTTTTTGTTTTGTTTTTTGCTTTGTTGCTTGTTTGTGTTTGCATGTTTGTTGTGTTTTCGCTTTGTTGTATGCATGTTTCCCTTTTTGTTTTTGTTTGTTTGTTTCATTTCATTCGCTTCCATTTTGTTGTGTTAGGATATATGTTTATTCTAAAATATTCTAATAGGTAGGTTCTCTTTGCATGACAGCTTGCCAGATTTTGAGATACTTTGACTCTTTTCTCTTTACAACTTCATTATTATTTGGTTAATTTTGAAACCTTTGTCTACACTCGTCCAAGGTGGTATATAATGGTTTAAATATGATTTGATTTTTTGACCCTCAATTGGAAAAGGCTAGCTTGATTACTCAGCACTACCATCACACTAAGATACATCAGAAAATTTTGTAAGATATCAAATGAACTTGTTTCGAAGTGAAAAATCAAAAGTCGGGATGTTTCACGTTATCTACCATGGTTCCCAGCCCAGTTATTGGACTTCAATGTTTGAAATTTTCTTAAAGGCTATGAAAGAGATAGTCCTTCTATATTCCATGATGTTTTTTAAAAGAAAAGAAAGAGAAAAGAAATGATCCGCTTAAAGAAACTAAACTTGGGTGTTTCAAGTAATCTCCATTAGGTCTATGGATGCCTGGCTGGCAGTGGAGCACTGCTTGACAAGAACCAGAGGTATCTCTGTCAGGGCTATGAATGCCTAGTTGGCAGCAGAGTCTACGTAGCTTGGGTCCAATTTCCTTTGTTTGTCTTCATTATTGAAAATGATGGAGTAATAAATCATGTGCACACACTTAAGAGTTAATCTTGATCAAATTTGGACTTGGTTTTTTGTTCATTAATTACCTCATCTTTTCGCTCGTATACATCCTTCTGAATGATAGTAGCTTAGGTGTTAGGTTAACCAGAAATTCTTAAGTTCTAAAATGCCTAGAGTCATGTTTCCCAAATAGTCATCATTTCTTATGCCATGCATACCTAACCCCATTAGTTTCCTTGTCTTGAAAATATGAGTCCCTCTTTTTGCTTTCTATAGCTTTGTTTTTTTTAGTTTTTGCCTGGACAACCTAGAACCCCGGAGTCCCGAGGAGTTCTTTGTTTGTTTTTTTAAGTTTTACCCCAGAACCCTAGAGTCTCGAAGTAGGTGTTTATTATGTTTGTCACTACATCGAAACCCGAGATCCTTGGAGTCCCAATGTTGTGCCTTGTCCTTTTTCGTTGAAGCCTCGAAACTATGGACCCCCAAAATCCTGAGTTCTTCATGTTTCGTTGATAGCAACTCTGGAACCCCGGACTCCCAGGCTCCTGAAGTTGTGTCATCTTGACAAACCCGGAACCCCAGAGTACCGAGGTTATTTTGCTTGTTTTCCTTTTATTACCCCAGAATCTCGAGGTCTATTGATGTTTTTATCTTTGACCTCGGAACCCCAAAACCCCAGAGTCTCGAGGTGAGTTCTTATTTTTTTTGTCTTTTGACCTCGGAACCCCGGAACCTCAGAGTCCCGAGGTGTCTTGCCTATTCTTTTGTTTGTCACCTCAAAAATCCGAAACCCCAGACTCCCGAGGTCTTGTTTAAAGCGATCGTATGGACGAAGTTCAGAGGGGTATAAATAGGAGAAATGAATTTAACTAGGTTCATTTGTTCACTCAAGTTTTTCAAAGCTTCTAGTTGTGAACCTCTCGACTTTGTGCCTCCGTGTTGCTGATATTTCGCATGTTTTCTCCAACCAAGTTGGTAGATTTTTCTCCTTCCTTGTGTTTTCATGTTTAGATCTTTTAGTTTCTTTTAGTTTTTAGTTTAGATTTTCCTCATTTTGCGTGTTTTTTCCTGCGTGCCCTAGCTTTTCCTGTTCACCCCGAAGGCCCGAGGTTGATTCTTTTTGGTCATGCCTTTACCCTAAACTTCTAAATCATCTTAAAAAACTATGAAGTGAACTACACCAAACCTTGGAACCCTGGAGTCCCGAGGTCCTTTCTCATTTGGCCACTATTTTAACCTTAGAACCTCGGAGCCCCAGAGTTTCGAAGCATCTTCTTGGTGCCCTATTGAACTACCCCGGGACCCCAAAACCCCAAAGTCCCAAAGTTAGCCTTTCCTATTTACCCCGGAGTTCTGGACATATTTTTTCAAGACCATGCTAACCTCAAATTCTCGGAACCCCAAAGTTCCAAGATCTATTGTCTTAAAAGGAAGTTATTCACCTCGGAACCCTAGAGTCCTGAGGTGGATGATATTTTTGATACTTTTTAAGTATGAAATGGACTAATTTATGATTCTTTCTTGTAGATTAGAGCATTTAGATGGACTCAACCTCTAGCAAGAGAGGCAAGGAGTTGGACAAGCTCCCTATAACCATGAAATATCAATATCAAGGGCAGGTCTATATTTCAAAGTTGGATGACCAAATTAAATGGGTGATAGATATAGAGGTGGGGCACATAGAGTTGGAAGACATCAAAACACAATTGGAATGACCAAGGCCAGAGGCCCCATTGAGGAGAATTAAGAGATCAAGCTTGGTGGAGGCAACCATTTTCCCGCAATCAGTCCACACTCCTAAATTCATTATGACTGTTGCACGGTTCTACAATGCATATACAAGAAAGTGCACAAATGATCAAGGTAGAACTATAATTAATTTATCAGCGCATATGCTTGGATTTGTGTTTGGCATCCCTACGAGGGATGAAGTACTCCTGACAATAGAAGAAGAATCCATCGGAGTATGGAGTAAAAATATTGCTTCAAACAAGAGGCATATGAATAAGAAATGGTTGGAAGAGGAGAGGAAGACAGGGCTAAAGGCCACGAACATTTTGAGGGCAAATTTCAAGGAGCCTCAATGAGAATTAATCATCATGCTAAGAAAGGTCTTTGACAAGTCAGATTGTCAGCACTTCCACCCTTGGATGTTCCATTTTATGACAACCATACTAATAAGGAAGCAATACTTTGACTAGGCTCAAATTCTTTCTAACAACATACATAAGCAGATGAAGGAGGTGCATCAAACGAAGAAATTCTTCTTCGCTTCATATGTTATTTGGGTGGCTGCCCCGAGCAGGTAAATTCTCAGGATTACAGATAGAGGGCCAGTTAGGAGATCAGGAAGGGCAGAAAAAGGTGTGGGAGTATTACTCACAACTCCCTCTAAACAATGCAAAGGCACCTTTTCAAAGAATAAACGATGCCTTCCTTTTCCCTATTATCATTAAACTCACAGGTGATACAAGTTACAGGATAAGCCTGGAAGCAATGGTAATCATCAGAGAATCAACATGTTGGTTCATTCAGAACCAATGCTCTACATATATTAGGGTTAGCAGGTCCACGGGGAATCCTATGTTGTTGCCGCAATACTACAATGATCGCATTATTTTGTTAGACTATGCCAGGCAGATACTCGGCCTTCAATCCCTTTTGTCCACAAAACACAAGGTAGGAATAGATTTCTTAGTTTCTATTGGTTATTCTTTTGTTCACGGATTTAGGTAGCAAAAAAATAGCAGAGCAGGAGCTTCAAGATCTAAATCTTAAGGAATTTAACTATGCAAGGGAGTACTATGATCCCTACGGCAAGCTAAAACAAACCATGCCAAAAGCATATGAGGGGCATAAGTCTAGATTGGAGGAATTTTGGGCAAACTTCCAAGATAGTTTTGAAGTTAGAGAAAATAATTATTGTAGGCTGTCAGTACCTTAGATTAGGAGTTTTGAAATAGAGACCAATTTCCCCAAAGAACTAAGGGATGATGGCGAATTATTGGATCCTGTATATAAACAATAATAAATTGATAGGAAGCTTCTCTCTCCCATAAGATGGTCGGCATAGGAAGATACATATATATACAGAATAACTCAGACTATTGTGGATAGAACTAGACAATGGCTAAGCTTGAGGGTTAGGCCAAGTACTTTGAAAGGGAAGCAAAAAGAATCTACTTCAGGTGTTCCCCAGCCAAGGGGTTATAAGGAATACACCCATAAGATGAGGTCTATTTCTCGAAAGAACACGTCAAATGACCCAGATGAAGCCGCTGATCCTGAAGAGAGTACTGAGGAATTGTTGAAGAAAGTAAAGGAACAAATGAGGAAATCTAAACTTTTGAAAAAGGCTGCAAATTTTGGAGTAAGAGAAGGACTGGGTGTTGTCCCACTGGCAGAGGTACTTTCTATGAGGACGGCAATTGGACAAACGCCAGGAGAGGGCACTCAGGAGAAAGAAGAGAAAGGAAAAATGGATGAAAGTGCACAACCTCCCCTCCTGATACGACAAGTGCACCCACTCGGCCTTCATCCACCACCATAACACAAGCTCCAATTTTGATGTCAGCTGCTACTGCCCTTATGCCACTACCAACTGATACAACAATAGTGGCTCCCAGGATATTGACATTAAGACCTACCACGGAAATAGTAAGTGTCCATAACATCGAATCAAAATCTAACTAGGAGGATGAACAACTTATGGAGCAGCGACCACTCGGAGGAGAGAAAAATTGAAATGAGGCTGAAGATTCATAGGATGAAAGGTTAATCTTAACTCCATAGGACCAGAGGATTTGCTAAAAGAGATAGCCGTCGAGAAAGGTATGGAAGAAATGGATAAGGATGGGAGGACATTTGAGGAAGAGGTCAGTGATAAGTTAGGGGAGTTATACAAGAAACAATATGTAATGCCCCACCAGGAAACCCCTAAGGGTTTAAGTTAAAAACACTCGAATAGAGTGTAAATATTTTTTTTTTTTAAATATTATTTAAGAACGTTAATAATGAGAGTATTACTAATAGTTACAACATTAAGATAGTTTGAAGTTATCTCTAACTAGATAACATAGCGGAAGGCTAGACGATCCTAAGGAGTTTCCCAACGCGATTACATAACCTTACACCTAGCTCAACTTGCGTCAATTGACCCATTAAATCTGGATATCTTAATTATGAGATAATGCATAAGAAATTATTATATATATGTTCAATTATTTGACATCATAAAATTTTAGGAAGCGTTCATTTATTTCGAGTGGATGGGAGGCCATCGCGAGGTTATTTACTCATTGCATTTTAAATCATAATTACATTAAGAGGCCTCCCAAAAAGGTTCAAAGCATTTTAAATAAACGAAGTTCATTCATTTGGGTTTAAGGAAACCACCCACAATTGATATATTTCTGAAATGTTAAAGTATGGTTAATAAGATGAGATACATTCATTAAGGATTAAACTACAATTAATAGAATGTGATCCCTTCATTTGATTTCATGCATAGCCAACTAATGAGTTGTAGTTCTTTTATGGACATAAAATGTGAGTAGCCATAGAATTCAGTGAATTTTTAATAATGCTAATAGAAGGACTAAATTCATTAAGGTGAAAAGGTATTAGGAACACAGGAGTTCATCCTTTAATTTAAAATATAGTTAGCAAGATGATATTCATCATTACACGATTAAAATATAAGTTCATAGTGACGTTCTCCGTTTAGGATTAAAATACAATTATCTTATTGCATGTCACTCTTTTTAGTAAATGAAGTTAATAAGAAGTACATACATTTACTAAGATTAAGATGTAAACATCTATACAAACACTTCCCTTTTTAGTTCAATTTTAGCAATCATAAGAGACTCCTTTATTAAGGTTACAATTATGGATAAGTAGTTGAGTTAACCCAATTTCCAAGTTAATCTTGGTAAGGATTATTTGTTGAGATTAAAACTTGCAATAACTATACAAACTCATCCGATATAGTGAAACATAATTAACATGGCGTTACTCATTTAAGAAGATAAAAGTAAATACCTATATGACGTTCATCCTTTAGATTTCAACTTAGAAATTTTAACATTAATTCTAACTTTGTTTTCCATTCACATTTGTTCAATTTACATGCTTAACAACAAGTTAATCCAATGATGTAATCTAGCAAGATTCTTTCCACTATTACAATTTTCAATTCACATTATCAAAAATACTTTCCATAATCTTAATTACAATCCTCTATGAACCTAATTACTACGTTTGCCAAGATGAATAATTTTATGCACTTAGATTTAAATTCGTTAATTTCCATCGTACACTTTACAAGATAACAACCATACATGATAACTTAAAGCATGAAACAAAGGAAGCTAAACATCGCATAACACAGATATGATCTCGGAGTTCACCCCTAAGGGCTACATCTCCGGGTCTGCTCAACTGCAAGACCCCTTTGGTATTATATCGTTAGGAATACATAATCTATAAGTCTTTTACATCTTTTCCACGTAGGTGAGTACAATCAATATACAATAGACACCTCGGTCGGAATTTACATAATGATCCCTTTTGAAGCGGATCCAACTAAACACTTCAAGGCAATTACAAGTTCAAATGACTGACGATACTCTGACTAGGGACGAAATCGGCTATGACCAACAAAAATATCCATATGACAGGGTCCAAACAAACCTAGCAAGATGTGCTACTATAACAGACGCATCAATTACTAAAATAATAATAGGTCGTACTCTAGCGTTAACGGGTAATTACAACATTTTTCCCAAGTTGACTTAAGCATCTAGACAGATTAATTAAACCTTAGATAAACACTAATGACAAGTTAATTTTACAACAATAATCTAACCCCTTTTTTAACGATACAAAAACAACCCTCCTACCACAAGAGCAAAATACATTAAGAGTGAATGGAGCAATGGAAAGATCATTTTCGAGCTAAATTAAGCCTCTATTGCATACATTTAAAAATTAAAGACCATTACCCCCATTCAAATTACTCATTATCATATAATCAATTATCATTCGATTTAAAATACAATGAAAGTCATTGCTAGATTAAAGCTCAAAAATCTATATATATACTTAATAATATTTGCTAAATAGATGCTAACTATATTAGCATGTATTTTAATATATGCATTTATCCTCTTTTTTTTTTAAGAAAAACATTATTTTCTAAAATAAAATTCCCAACTCGTTTATATAACACAAAATATTTCTCAAAGTATATTTTATTGCATTTTATTATTTATTTTTTTAAATCATAAAAAAAAATTTAAAACTAAAACAAAATAAAACTTAAATTAAATACTGAAAGCACGGGGCACTGCGGGGCCCACCTTCCAACACGGAAGGGGCGGGGATCCCGCAGCTCCCTCGCGGCCCAGCAGTGGCACAGGGAATCCCCCTGCAGCCACTGTGCACGCAGGGTTTCCCTGCGGCCACTGTGGTCGCAGGTTTTACCCTGCGGCCACAGTGAACGCAGGGTTCCCTGCGGCCACTTAATGGCTGCAGGTCCCTGCGACACTGTGGGGTTTTCCCTGCGTGTCACGGGAGAGGGGAAGAGATGGGGGAGGGGGCGGCGGCGCGAGCCGAGCTTCGGCTCCTCCGCCCGCCAAACCCTAACCCCAATACATTTTTTTTTTTTTGTTTATTTTATTTTGATTTTATTTATTTATTGTATGCATTCTTTTGATCTAGTTTCCAGTTTCGGTTTTCTTTTTTTTCTTTTTTTTTTAAATAACAACTTGAATGAAACTAAATGGACTGATAAACAAAAATACATAAAAAACTTCATACCCTTTTTTTTTTACAGCCACAAATATTTTCCAGATTATTTAAGCAATAGATTTGAGGAAGATTTTTCTTCTTTCCAAAAAACCCAAGAAACCATGGTCAATCTTAAACCAAGAACAACCAAGCCTTCAACAAAACTGAAAACTAAATCTTAAGAACTCTCATGGGTAGTATTCCTTTCTATTTTTCTAGCATTTCATGGAGAACATAACAATAAACAAAAAGGGTAGATTGGAATCCTACCTCCAAACGCATTCCGGGAAGAGATTTTTGACGAAGAGCTCCACCTGCAACTCCAAGCAAGAGAACTCCATTTCCTCCAACATTTTTCCCACCTCTATTTCCAACCCCAAAATTCATTTTTTTCCAAAAGGAAAAGAACCCCCAAAAACATTTTCCAACTAGGTTAAAATGAGAAACCCTATTTTTGCCCTAATTTTTAATTTCGAATTTAGGCATTTTTTTTTTGAAATAAAAAGAAACATGAAAGTGGAAACTATTATTTTCCACTGCTCAATAAATCTAACTTGTTTTATTCTAATTAAAATTAACATGCTTTTATTTCTTATTTAATTCTAATTTTAATCTCTCAATATCAATTTAGGCCTACATTTATATTTTGAACTGTTAACAAGGGTGAGATATTTAAATTAATTTAGATCTCAAATAATCAATCCTTTATACTATATCAATTTGCAAGTAAAAAGAATAATTATTTCCTTTTAAATAATAAAATTTATCCTTTCTATTCCAAAATGCGAAAATGATGAATTTATTTATATTTTCCCAAATGACTTTGAATCTTTCCTTTCTAAAACGCATAACTCATTAAATTCGTTTATTTTAAAATTAGCTATTAAATTGACTCGCTATAACATAATAAAGTGACCTTTTTAAATAAATGACTAATCTAAAGCAAGAGTCTTATTTATTCTAATTTCTCAACTACAAATGCGTAAATGAGCACACAAATCCAAGTTAAATACCTTAAGCTCGCTACAATAATAATTAAAGCGATCTCTTTTTAAATTAACGATTAATCATATAAAAGAAACTACCTATTTAAATTTCTATATCACTAATGTGTACTTCTACTCATTAAATTGAATTTAATACTTAGGGTAACAAACTCCACTTACCCCGCGCAAGGCACGCAAACTGAGAAAGTCCACCAAATCACATGACACGCAATCCAATGAAAAGAAAGCCCCATGAATCCACACACGATGCTCACCTGACCATGGCTAAGGCAAGACGAGAGTTTAATGACCACCAAATCCGAATTCTAAGGATGAAGGAGGCATACTCAACCTTGCAAATCCCAAAGGGGATGAACCTTGCCCTAAGCGGTGTTGTACCTGCAATCTCCTGCACCCATGAATTCATACAAGCATGCATATACATATACATATTCAATGAGGGCGTTAGCTCGAGGTTTATCACAAGAGTTAGGAAACAATTACATTTACACAAGAATCGATGCAAGAGCACAATAATAAATTTGCAGAATTATTTATATTATCTAAACTACACATTACATCACAGTTAACCTACCATTCAAGAATGCCACATAGGAAGTCAATCAAGGTCAAATAGGTTTTACGAGTCCGACTAGGGTAGGGGCATTACACAATAGTTGAACGTTGATACTGCTCTCCAAGATAGTTTGTCTTATCAAATTGCTTCACCACAAGGCCCTAAGAACACAGAAGAAAAGGAGAAAGATGAATCAGAAGAATAGTCAGATGTGCACATAGCGACCGCTAACATTGTGCCTCACGAAGGTGATAAAAATAAGGATATTTCACAATGGTTAGAATTCACCTTGGAGAAAAAGAAAACGAAAGTAGTGCTACCAAAATTTACACTACAGTAGGCAATCACTGAAGAACCAAGGAAAGCTAAGAAGGCCAAGATTGTACATCATTTGTCAAGAACAAGTTCTAGTGATGTGATTGCAGATATAGCAGTTCCTCTATAGGCAGAAGGTCAAATCTCTCCAAAGTACCAAGTTTCACAGGTGAAACTAGGTAAGTAGACGAATTAGGGGGAATTAGATACCTTGGAACTGGTTACTAGCATCATCAAGGGGTGAATAGAAAAGGAATACACCTCCCATGCAGAGGTCAAAGCACATTTGGAGCAGTACAAGCAGTTGTTGGTAGAGATGGGTAGGCCTTTAGATACTTGTATAAATGATAATTTACATTCAACCTCGTCACTTCCAGAGGGAGATGCAAAATTATTGTTTGAGGTAGGACAGCTGGAAGCCATGGCAAAATCATGGGCACAAATAAATGCATCTAAAATTAAACTATTTTTGCATAATACCATGAGGGAATATAAGAAGGCTATGCAAGTGGGAGGAGCATTGGATTCTTACTCTCAGCAGTAGAAGCAGAAGCTGAACACTTTTAGCAAGCAGTTTCAGGCCTTGAATAAGGTTTTGCATCTCGAAGAAGAAGAAATAATAAAGGAGGTCCTCTTAGGTGGAGATAGTTGTAAGAATTTATAGTCCTACACGTACATTTTGGAGTTGAAGATGGAAATGCTTTAGCAGTATGTGAAGGATGTAACAAATATTCAATCTCCCCTCCTCAAGATAGTGGAAAAGTATGAGAATTTTGTAGGACAGTTACTAGGATTTTTTTGGTTGGGAATAACCAATGTGGGAGCTATGGAGGAAGATCAGGTACTTAGTTAGTGGGATGCATACCAGGCCCAACATTTTTCACCTTCAGCTTAGTTTAGTGTTACATTGATGGACATATATACATATTTGATAACACAATGTCAACAGGCTGCAGAGACAATAGAGGAGTTAGAAAAGGAAAGAAAGAATGTGGAGGAAGTTTTTAAAAAGTCCAAATTCAGAATCAAGCATGTTGTTGATCCTCCTGCCGAGGTGGTTGCATGTATCTATTGGTATTTTGGATGTGTTGCACTAGTTTTGTCATTGATGTCAATACTTGTCAACACCTATCAGCACTTGGAGATCTTTGGTTATGTTCACCAGCATGTTCAGTGACTTATGCACAGTCATCGGTATCTAGTTCACCGGCACTAAGGATGACTTGGAGACTACTTGGTTATGTCGAATACATTGGTTGGGCACTTTTTTTTGGTGATTTGGTTATTGGTCTAATTGAGTTTGCATATTTGTTGTTACTGGCAAATAGGTCTAGGTTATGGACCGGCAAGCAGATCAACATGACACGTTATGGAGATGATTTGTTATTATTGTAAATGCATTAAGTCGACATGATGCATCACATATTGATTCATTTGTATTGTAATATTCTTTGATAGCTAACCTACACATTTGGTCTTAGGTTTTGGTATATATGTAAGATCTCATTTGTAAGATTGGAGAAGGGAATCTAATAAGTGGTAAAGGATTGTAATAAGGTATATGTGAATATAAGCAGAGCTATACATGTAGACATCATTTGAAGATTCAAGGAAGGTTTGGAAAAGGAAATCAAAGGTTAACCAGTACTATATCCAGCATATGAAGATGTTGTTTTGAGCAGTACATTATCATTGGATTTAATCATCCAATTGTAGTCAATGTGACTCCCATTTTGTGATTGAGCAGTGATCTCTAGGCAGCTGACCTTTCTGCATGTGCAAACCCCATATTGTACACACATACTATCTGCAGTAGTATCACCTAATTGTGGGTAAGGTTTCCCATTGTGGTTTTTCCCCTTACAGGATTTCCTCATACAAATATCGGTGTTATGTGTTGTGGATGTTATTTGTCTTTCTGTTTCATGCATTAAACTTTACCGGTATTGTAATTAACTGTTAAACAGTCAACCGGCATAAAGTTTGGTTTACCGGTATTATGCATTAAGTTTGGTTAAGTTTTATTTGGGTTGAAATTAATAGACAACTAATTCACCCCCCCTCTCAGTTGCCTCTGGGTCCTAATAGTATCATCAACAATTATAAATCCTATGAAACAAAGTGAAAAATGAACGTGTAGTTGCTAATGATAGAATGACTTTTAAAAGGAGTTTTTGCATGATCAACCCATTGGGACTTCAACTACACCTCCAAATCACGTTTTAGTTTTGAGCAAAATTCTACATAATTATGAAAGCCTGAATTATATAGCATTCTCTTCGTAGTGCTCACCCAGCCTTCATTTTGTAGTAGTTAACTAGAGTGTAGAGGCAGAGACTTGCAAGTCAACTGTGATTCGTAGCTTTTGAGTTCTTAAATTATATAATACCCGCCAAAATACCCCAGAGATATATAGCTAAAAACACACTAATTTAATTTTTTTTTTAAACAATACAACACATAAAATCACTTAAGAAATGCAACAAGCACACAACAACATTTAAGTGCTATGAACATAGAATAATTCACTCCAACTATTCAAACAATTACGCAAGCAGAATACAATAAATCAGTACTACTGCCTCCCTAGGGTATCTCAACAACATTACTTATTCTACCTACAGAAGAAATAAGCATTTAATTTCTTCCAGTTCAATACCTCATAATATTAATCATTATACACACATAGGTGCAACATAGCAATACCTAACACCCATGATATGCAGCCTACCTAATCTTTCATTTAATATGAGATTCTATCTTTTAACGCATAGCTATTTCCTTTGTCACTTAGATTCATTTTATACACCAAGTCCAAATATTCCTATTACCATTAACCAACCTTCGACTATGAACATCACCATTCACATACCAAGATTAACCCTTACATTGCATTAGCACCATTTCCATTTACAATTAACTTCTACATAGTCATTTATAATTCAATGCTCCTAGCATACTTATTACTTCATCATGATTCCAAAAGTACATAATGCAATACTCACAAAGCCTCCTTAAAAATTTAACCCATAGCTCATTTAATAATCATAAAATCTCTTGCACTATATCAATTAACCAACAATCATCTCATTACAAATCAGGTAACTACACGAATTCATCTCAACACAAAATATGATACAATATCCTAATTCCATGACCACTAATAGCATCCACCAAATGGAGATATAACCTTAAACCATAACACATGATACATTCTAATCCTTTCCTAAAAGACAAGAACTCATTTAATCATCTTCCCATACACTTACTAGTAATTTCCATTAATAAGATTAGCAATTCATTCACTAAGAACATCCATACAATATTTCATAAGGAACCTTCAATTACATCCCAAGCATTATAGGATTTCGATTCAATCATTAGATCACTGTCTACGAAGTATGATAATATAATTTCAAATTATTTAATCATAACTCATAAACATGTCCTAAAATATCTTCCAACATTACTCAAACTCATACATCCTATCAAGACATAACATTTCTTCTACTTAAATCATTAGTTAAATACATCATTTCAGATCTAATACCATTGTAATAACATTTACACCATTTTCTTTTAACATGGCTTATCAAGAACATGAAATGCATCATTAAATTCTAAACCACCATACTTATCCACATCTCATGCATCCATTTCATTTAATATAAATGTGTTACAACACAAATCAAGGTTCATCATTACAATCATATATCATAATCAAAATCTATCACTATATCTAGAACAACATAGTCATTCCTCATAAACATGATCTCTTTTACAACCATTACATAAGAATTTCATTACATAAGTCACATCATCATTTACATTCTTGTTGTAATTATTATCCATGAATAATCTAAGAAGCATCCTCATCCATGCAAGAAGAATCCAAAGATAGGGACATCCAAATGGTTTAAAAGCACCAACCACTCGACCATGTGGAACCACCCCCCGTGATAGGAGATGACACAAGGTCCCAACACACACTCTACATCTAGGCTGACACTCAAAACCAAAGAGACTAACCAACAAGGACTCTTAAGAAAGAACTCACACAGAGCCACAAGAATAAACTCCCAGAGGCGTAAAACTCATCAGGACATAAATGCATCCAATAAGCATAATCATAAATCATAAAGGGGAAACACATGTAGGAGTGGAGTGTCATCACATGCCATCCTCATAACACCATAACATAATAGCACAAGGCACTAGCCTGATGGACATGTGGAGTCATCTCAACCTATAAGAGACCAAGAGAGATTAGCTTACCGTCTTCACGGCCTTCTCATGCTTATCCTAAAACATCCTCCCTAGGACATAAGTCATGAGGCTCAAAACTATTCATTATCTTGTTTAAGTGAGTTATAATTTTTCCATCCCAATTAATTCATTATCAATGTTATCACTTGTTTACAAATCATGGAAAACTCCAATGTGCCCTCGTGGTCTAGACTTCATGCATCTTTACAAGGAACCTCATGCTAGCCAATCTCTCATGACCCCGGTCATCACAAGGAAGCCCATTCCTCCTAACATGGCCCAACAACACATCACAAGAGGCTCTACCAACATAAATACATTAAAATAATACTCAATGCAGCCAATAACTTCCACACATACTCTCACAACATATGCAAGGCTACAACAACATCAATATAACAAAATGAGCCTCTTGGATAGCAATAAACAAAGGCATATCAAGTCATTAAATTTGCTGTCATTAATGAAAGTAAAACCATAGCAAGGCCAACTCACTTGCTACCCCAAAACAACAACACTTCCAACTCACCAACCATAACACATCAATATGGATGAAAGCACAATTCTTTCTCCAATAACATAGGAAGGTAAATATGCTTGAAACCATCAAAATACATCAAATAAAATCGGATATAAAACTATAAATCATCAACACCCTCAACAATGCCTCTGGTACAAGAATTAATCCGGAAAGTACCACACAATCAAGCAACTAGCAAATGAAGGCCTATTTATCAAAAATTAAAATTAAAATTAAAAAAAACCAAGCAAAACCATGCTCCAATCAAAATATTTCAAAAATATTATATTCCATACCTAGCTTCCCAAAGTTCAAGAAAATAAAATATATTTTCTACCTACCATAAACTTCTAGCCAATCAATTTCAAGGGTAGGTAAAATAAATTAAATCATTGACCTGGGGTGAAAATAACTTTTAAACAAAAGAATACAAATTACCCCCTTTTAAATTACTTAATGGGTAAAATAATATTACCCAATAAATAAAATTCACTTCAACATTAAATAAATAATACACACTTGAAGGCCAATATTAAATCAAAACTCCATGCACAACACATACTCAGAAAGACACAGAAGGCTTTCAGCAAACCCGAAAATACAAATATTTCCCATAAACTATAGAATAAAACCTTACAACAAATTTATGCCTTCATATATTTCCTTCCTCACTATACAAATTTTAGATTCATTTTCCCAAACTCACACATTCAATCTACAGACACGAAACGTACATGAAAACTGTAAAATAAAATATAAAAAGGTAGAATACATCCAACCTGCAACCCGTGTTATGGAAGAAGCTGAAGAAGAGATTCCACCAGCCAAACCAAATCCAACCCAAGCTCTAGCCAAAATCCAAGAGAAAAGAAAACCAAAACCAAGAAGAAAACTTGCTGGAGAAAATTTTTCAAAGAGGAACCAACACACGAAAAATTCACGGAAAAGAAAATAAAAAGACAAACATTAACCAAAAACCCTAGCCTCAATCTCAACCAATCAAAATATTTCAATCTATAATATATTTTACCAACCCCACCATATAATATAATTTTACCTCCCTTTTTAAATTCAACCAATAAGAGAAGAGGGTAGGTAAGGTAAATATAAATCATGCTTTTACAAATTGGTGGGAATGTTTTATCATTTTATTATTTATACAACCCACTTAATATAAAAGTCAAACTAATAAATAAAACATGAGCCACAATTAAATAAATCAAATGGGGAAATTAAATTAAATAAACCAAAGGCTCATAAATGAATTAATGAACCAGATAAACATTAAAAGCCAAATAAATATTAAACAATAGGCGATTAAATAAATAAATAAATTTCAATAAAGGTCAAATCACAAATAAATATAAAACACGTCATAAGATAAATAGTAAAAATTAAATAAATATTATATCATCATTAAAATAAATAAACATTTAAATATCAAATAATCAAATAACCAAAAAGGCAAAAATCGAATAAATTAAATTAAACATTAGATAACCAAATAATCAAATCGCTATTAATCCAAATAATTAAAATAAACATCATTAATTATTTAATCTCGCATCAATAATCAAATAGTCAATCTCAACATAAAAAGAATAATTAGCCAATACTAGCATACTCACAACACAAAAGAAACCCAGCTTACTAACTATCATGACGACTTGCACCAAGACACTGATGACCCATAGTGAACAACTTAGACCTAGAGTATGTGAGGGGAAATTGTGCCAACTCCGAACCACATACCATTGGGATTTAAAGACACGCTCAGACCTATGGAGCTAGGTGGAGTCGATGGTTGGTACCTACAAATCTTGCATCCACAAAGAAACGATATGACATATGCATATATATACTATAACAGACAAGGGTTAGAGAATTGCAACGACACATTCCGCTCACAATGAGTGATGTGGAATTGTCTCTATCCTGAAGACAGTCATACAACAATCAAACACATCATAAGATCAACTCATCATAGATAATCTTTAAATATGGTTAGTACATAAAAACATCATCAAGTGCATGATTAGTATAATTCACAATTATAGTAAGGCATGTAAAATCCATCAATAATTATGTTCATCAAATCACATGATCAATATAATATTTCGATAGTCAATCACATAATAAGCATATAGTGTCTAATAAATCACACGATCATTAATGATAGTATCAACATCCTATAAATCATCTGAAATAGCCTATGCCCAATAGTGTCTATCACGCATGAATTAAAGGTCAACTCTAGTCAAACAAGTCAAGTTAGGTTTATTTCCTAAAAATTAGGGCAAAAAAATCTATAAATTGAGGAGTTTGATTCATTGTAAGGGTCCACAAATTGATTATTTGAGGCCCACTTAGAAATTTTAGATTATTTGTTTGCAGATTGTTATGAGCTTGAGTTATTTTTTTGATACATTATTTGAAATTAATACAAGAAGCGGCTTATAGATTGCCTGATCTATGCATATGTTATACGAGTTTGTTCTTTGTAATATTTTGTTTATTGTTTTATGAATCATATTGTACATGCAAGTGGTATATGAGAATTATTGGGATAGACAATATTGTGGTGATATTCTTTCCATGAGTTTGTACGGTTGCTGACTTTGTAGGTTTACTGGAGGTACATTATTGAATACTGATTTGGATAATATTTGATGATTTTTGTATTGCAAGGTACTAACTAATTAGTTCGTTAAGTTTTCATTGAATTGGTTTCACTGTTATTTTCTTGTTTCCCTATCTCTTGCAATTTATTTCCAAAAGAATCTTAAATCATAAAATACAAAAAAAAAAGGAAGTTAAGTTATTAACGATTATTGGTATTTAGTTTCAACTAGCATGCCCCTTAAATGGTGCAACTGCATCAACCATTGGGCTTCCCATCACCATCGAGACCTGATTATAGAGATCTTGGAGTGATCAGTTCCCTAGAAAGTATTGCTTTTCAGGAGAGGTGGTGAGTATTCACATTGACTAACTGAGTGTTGGCGAGTGTGTCATAACAATCGTCAACACTTTACATACTTACTGTAATAAATAAATATTCCACCATCCAATTGTTGGACCTGCAACCCAGTGAAAAACCTAATCTCACCAATAAGAGATCTCAAATTATTTCTTTATCTCCTTAGCAAAAGCCATACATAAATCATCATCACCTCCAAAAATTATATCATCTACAAATACTTTAGCTATCAACACTTTGTCTCCATCAATCTTAAGATATATGTTACCATGGATGGAGATCCACTCCCTGATCCTATAAATAGAATGCACCTTAAAATATACTACAGTTAAGGGTTGGGTTAGTTTATGTTTTATTTTCTTCATTTGCATATCATTTCTTTGAGTTTCCTTCTTCTTATCAGCAACAATTTTGTGCTCTGTCTTGCCTGTCGGTTCCTGATCAGGATTTGTCCTCTTCTTCTTGATTTTCCTATTCTTACAAAACTTTGCCTAATGTCCATACTCTTGATAGTTATATCATTTCACATTTTCATTGAAAGATGAATCCTTAAAACTTTTGTACGACACTGGTTTACTTTTCCTACATTCAAAACTCCTATGACCAAATCCATTTCATTGATAGCAGACAACATTCATATCCCAGAGTGCATTAAATGGATTCCTAATTTCATAAGTCATAGTGGGCTTATTGGTTTATGTACAATCAGCCAACTTATGTCCAAATTTGTTACACTTGTAACAATAACCATGAAAATTTGAAACATATTGGTTAGGTTGCCTTGGTCCTGCAAATGTTTGCCTCACTGGGGATCTTCCTTTCATGTTGTTGACTCTAGTAAATCCTTCATGATAAACTCTTACATTTCTCCTAGGATCTGCATGTCAGTACATTGAATGTGGCCTTTGGTTCATTGATTGTGTATACCATTTTGTGTGACAGTTTCTAACAACATCTACATAAGAATTCTTACCTGTATCCTTGCTTACCATGAATGTCTTCTTCTCTTCACCTTCACTTGAAGAAGTGAATTGTATCTCCTTACCTGATGTGTCTTTTATGTTTAAACATTGTACTTCTTCAAATCCTAAACTATCAATATCTTTAGATTGCTTCTATTTTCTCAGCATCTTGTCTAAGGCTTCGGTGCTACCCTCATATTTGCTCCTCATTTTTAGTTCATCCTTACTCTCTTCAAGCTCTTTCCTGAGCTTCACTATTTCTTCTTCTAGATCTTGATGCTCCTTTTCCTTCTTCATCATATTAGTGGATGTAACTTCACATATCCTCTTGGCTTCTTCCAACTAGAGCTTCAAGTTAGAGATAACTTGATTGCACTCATCCAGGGAAAGCTTCAAGAGATCTTGTTCTTCTACTGCAACAAACTTGAACTTCTTCACTTCTCTTCTTGTTTTACTTAACTCTTCAAGAGCGCTTATGAGCTCACCTTCTAGATCCACTTTGGCTTTAATGTCTTCTTCTTCCTCATCTTCACCAACCGGTTCATCAAGTGCCATAAAGTGATTAACTTTTCTTTCATTATCATGGTAGTCATCTTCTGAAGCACTTTCTTCATCTGTGGCATCATCCTCGATAGAATATAGGTTGTTATGCTTCTGGTAGCCTCTTCTTCCTTGCCAATAAACATTCCTTTCTGTAATGCCCCGCCAGGAAACCCCTAAGGGTTTAAGTTAAAAACACTCATTTAGAGTGCAAAATTTTTTTTTTATATTATAATTAAGAGCGTTAATACAAAGTTACGATATTAAGATAGATTTAGTTAACTCAATTCATAATTGGGCACGACATTGAAATACAATGGAGATTATCTGACAACTTAGATATCACGGCGGAAGGCTCAACCAATCCTAAGGAGTTTCCTAACGTGATTACATAACCTTACACCTAACTCAACTTGCGTCATTAGATCCATTAAACAGGATATCTTATTAACGAGATTCTGCATAGCTCTTGATTATATATGTGATCTATGGTTTGACAACTTATAATATTAGGAAGCGTTCAATTGCTTTGGTTAGTGAGGAGGCCAACGAGAGGTTATCTACTCAAGCACTTTAATTCATAATTTCATTAGGAGGTCTCCAAATGGGTTCAAGCTTTTTAAATGTAGCCAAGTTCATTCATTAGAGTTTTAAAATAACCATCTACACTTGACATCATCCTTTAATGCTATAAGTATGCCTAACGCGATTCATTCTTTTAGGGTTAAGCTACGATTAGTTAAACGAGGTTTCCTTCATTTGATTTTATAATACTCACCCACATTTGATATATATTTCTTAAATATTAACAAGCATGGTTGATAAGAAGAATTTTCGTTTCTTAAGGATTGACTACCATTAATAGAGTGAAGTCCCCTCATTTGGTTTCATGCATATTCAACTAATGAGTTGTAGTGCTTATATGAAGGGTAAAGTATGAGTAGCCATAGATCTCATTTCAATTTTTTTAATAATGCAATAAATGGACTAACTTCATTAAGTTGGATATGCATTAGAACACATGAGAGCATCCTTCAATTTAAAGTATCGTTAACGAGATTACATTCATCATTTCAAGATTTGAATAATCAGACCATAGTGATGTTCTTCTTTTAGGATTCCAACTATCTTTTTGCATATCTCTTCTTATAAACAAAGTTAATATGAGATGGTACATATATTAAGATTAAGGTTTAAATAACTATACCAAAACTTCCCTTTTTAGTTCCATTTCAGCATTCATAAGGGATTTGTTATTTAAGGTTACAAATATAGATACTAGTTGAGTTCACTCTTGTATGAAATTAATCTAATAAAGAATATTTGTTGGGATTAAAATGTAACAACTAAGTAATTTCATTTGATAAAGTGAATTACAATTAACATGGCGATGTTCATTTACAAGGGTAAGAAGGTAAATGCCTAAATGAGTTTCATCCTTTAGATTTCACTTAGAGTTTATAACATTAATTCAACTTTGTTTCCCATTTCTCATTTGATCAATTTACATGCTTATTAACAAGTTAATTCATTGATGTAGCCTAGCAAGAATCTTTCCTTTTTTTTTTTTTTTACTATGTTTAATTAACCTTATCAAAATACTCCTTTCCGCAACTTTAATTACAATATCTTAAATTTCCTTTCCATATTCATAATTCACAATGTTTAATAACTTAAACAACTAAGTTTATCCATATGAATAATGTTATGCACTTAAATTTGAAATCATTAAATTTCCACCATACACTTGCAGGAATACAACCATTCAAGATAATTTAAAACATAAAACAAGGTACGATATAAGCATCGCATGACACAGAATATGATCTCGGAGTTCACCCCGGATGGGCTACATCTCCGGGTCTGCTCAACTGCAAGACCCCTTTGGTATTATATATGGTTAAGGTTACATATTTACATGTCTTTACAATCTTGCCTTTTAGGCGATCACAGCCATACTACAAATGACAATTTCAGTCCGTAAATACAACTCTACAAGTTTGCCAACTAAGTTCATATAAATGTAAGCATTTCTCATTCGGGTATTTTACTTAATCCTTAGATACACATCACTGACATGTTGGTCTAGAACTATACACTAGTACCCTCCCAACGATTTATTAATCCCTTGCATTTATATAAAACAAGTATAAGTAAATCTCAATTTTGTATCTGACCGATTAAAATTATCATCAGAACACTATGGGTTAATTCGCGGAAATGTATTCGTTACGAAGGGACCAAGAAGCCACATGTGATTAATATTATATGTTGATATAAGAAATTCCTAAGATATCATTTGTTAAATATCCACATTTAACCATAGTTTATGATTAGTAATTATCAATGCCAGATATATAAATCAGAATGTGGCAAAAAGAAAGCATGTATTTCTATATGAGTTTTCGAGCTCCCAATATTCTAAATTCCATATATTAATCATTACTCAGCTTAAATAATATTAACTAAATAAGGAGAAAAGTCTAAATTTAGATAATAAAAGGAACTCCCTATAAAACCAATATAATTTCTCCCTTTTTTTTTTGTTTTATTAATTTACTAAACCTATCCGAAATTTATTATTTTATTCCGAAATTTATTATTTTATTGTTTCTCTCTTTTAAAACAATTGAAAATAAAAAAAAAAAAACTAAATAATAACAAAAGTTTTTGTTTAAAAAAAAAAGCATATTAATCTGGGGTTACCCACGTGGAAAACCACGTGGGCCCCCTTGGTAGCCACGCTACCATTGGTAGCGCTGCTACCAAATGGTAGCAGGCGCTACCCTTGGTAGCGCTGCTACCATTTGGTAGCAGTTCTACCAGTGGTAGCGCTGCTACCAACTGGTAGCAGCAGCTACCATGGTAGCTTTGCCTCCTCCCAGCGATGGGGGGGGGGCATAAAACAGCAATTTTTTTTATATATTTTTTTTTTCATTTTTGTTTTATTTTAATTCGTTTTTTTATCAGAAACCCTTTGGTAAAATCAATAAAAAAACTAGACCCAGTTTTTTGTCTGCCAGCATGCAGTCAGAATTTGCCAAATGAATACACATAGATATTTTTTTTGTTTAAAACAAAAGAACAATATAAATAAGTAATACAACAAAATGTAGGATTATCTCACCAAAACATAGTCTGAAAACACAAATTTGAAGTATTTTCCAGCAACCCCAACTTTATTTTGAAAACAAACATAGTCACAGCCAGTTCATTTTTTTTTTGTAACAAAATTTTGAAATAAACCAAAATGATTGACAAAAAAGAATGTAAAAACCCCATACCCATTTTTTTTAACAGCCATAAAATGAATTTCCAGATTGTTTAAACTAAGAATGGAGAAGATTTTCTCTTTCTCAAAATATCCCAAAAACCATGGCCAATCTTAGAACCAAGAACAACCAAACTGAAAACTAAAACTAAAAGAGAACACTCATGCAACAAAAAGGGTAGATTAAAATTTCTTACCTCCAAACGCTTTCCGGGAAGAGATTTTGATGAAGATGAGCTCCCAAATCAGCTGCTCTCTTTCCTCATCCTTCTCCAAAATCCCCAATCTCCCTTGCAAGAACCATGTTTTTTTTTTTTCCAAAAAAAACCCCAAAAGCCCAGAAAAACCCCCAAAATGCTTACCAAACAAGATTAAAAAGAAACCCTAATTTTTGCCCTAATTTCAATTTCAAAATTAGGTATTTATTTTTGAATTTAAATGAATGAAAATCAAAATAGGAGTCATTCATTTCCATTCTCTCTTACATCTTATTTGTTTTCCTTATTAAATTATAATGCTTCTATTTCTTTATTGAGTTCTAAATTTTAATTTCCCAATAACGATTTGGGTCTACATTTACACTTTGGAACTATTTACCGGGTAGGGCGTTTTGATTAAATTTTAAATTTTCTAAAAGTCAAACTTTTATACTATATCGACTATACAAGTAAAAAGGAAATAATTTTCGTTTAAATAATAATAATTTATCCCTTTTTTTTTCCAAAATGCGAAAATGAGTAATTTATTACTATCTCCCAAACGACTTTAAAAATTTTCCTTTCTAAAATGCATAATTTATTAAAATCGTAATTATTAAAATTAACTATTAAATTAACTCGCTATAACTTAATAAAGCGACATTTTTAAATAAATGACTAATCTAATGCAAGAGTCTTGTTTATTCAAATTTCTCAACTACAAATGCATAAAAATTACAAATGCGTAAATGAGCACACTAACTTCAGTTAAATACCTTAAGCTTGCTACAATAACAATTTAAAGCAATCTCTTAAATTAGTGATTAATCATATAGAAGAAGCTACCCATTTAAATTTCTAAATTTCTAATGCGCTTGTCTACTCTTAAATTTAAATTTAATACTTAGGATCACAAACCTCACTTACCTCGCGCATGGCACACAAATCGAGGAAGTCCTCCAAATCACTCGACACGCATCCCATTGAAAAGCAAGCCCCACGAATCCACACACGATGCTCACCTGACCATGGCTAAGGCAAGACGAGAGTTATATGACCACTAAATCCGAATTCAAAAATGAACGAGCATACTCAACCTTGCAAATTCCAAGGAGATGAACCTTGCCCTAAGCGGTGTTGTACCTGCAATCTCCTGCACCCATGAATTCATACAAGCATGCATGTACAAATACATATTCAATGAGGATGTTAGCTCAAAATTTATCACAAGGGTTAGGAACAATTGCATTTACACGAGAATCGATGCAAAAACACAATAATAAGTATGCTCAGTTTATTTATATTATCTAAACTACACATTGCATATCGGTTAATCTACCATTCGAGAATGCCACCTAGGAAGTCAATCAAGGTTAAATGGGTTTTAAAAGTCTGACTAGGGTATGGGCATTACATTCTCCCCCCCTAGGTTCCGACTTACTCCTGGAAGTCGCAAAGTTAAACGGAAGTCCTGCAACACTTATTAGTCCTTAAACTCAATTAACAATTATCAATTTACACAAACAACTATTTTGTCAACAATTTAAAACATTATTCACCAATAAAAATGCATCTAACATCATTCACACCTTCAAATATCCTATAATTTTCACACAATTATAGCAAAGATACGAGACTTTTCCCTCCTTATTACACCAAATTAAAGCAATTAAAATACACATAGACACAGTTATCCTTCTCATTTATCAATCATGACAAGAAAACAGGCTCTCAAGGTCAATTTCTTCCATCAATTCCTCTCTTTCACAAGATTTGATCACATAGAACTAGTTTCACATAAAACAATTTCCAGGGCCAAGTTAACTTCTCAACAAATAAGAACAACATAAGAACTCAATTGTTTACATTTTTTAGACATACAAGATCCTTTCCAATGACTATGCCCCATAACATAGTGACAAGTTAATACCATTTAATCCTTGATTACACATAATATCCATCCACAATACTGGTTTGCACAACACAATGGGCCACATGTGAGCATGTCTAATGCCCGGTCAAAGGTAACATATATGATCCACATCTCTATGTCTGCTCTCAGAATACATACATGATCATCAAATATCCAACATCTCACTCGAGGGCTTGATGGTGCTAGGGTACACCATAGCGGTGCTACCTTCCATACAAGTCCCTCGTGAATATCCCTTGTTGTGTAAGGTGTTTAGCCTCCAAGAGATAGTCACCACTCATAGGTAGGTAGTGGATCTTAGCTATTTTCACAGCCTCACATACCTCCATCCTCAAGGTTCCTTGCGTCTACTTCCTCGTATACACTCATCCAAGCCCGTCTCCTACGTTCTTGGAGAGGAATTCACATTACAACACAAGACCAGCATACGAAAACAACAAGGATAAACTGGTTTAGCCACCAAAGTACAAAGGATTAAAGATAATAATTGTCAATTCCAACAATAAAACAAGAAAATAATTTCCGGATTTGCAACATCAAATCAAGAAAAATCAAGATCGCAAGATCGCGGCTAAACTGTCAAGGTCAAAGTAAAATAATTTGCTGGCCCACAAGAAAATAATTAAATAAATAAATAAAGGAAATTCATAAGTGCACATTACATCACTCTGATCACTCACCAGTTCCTCCTAGTCTCTCTTCCTTCTCCCTCAACCTCACACCACACTGTGTCACTCTTGAATGCCTTCTTGACCAATCACACCTCATCAGTTAGCTTGACTGTTAGAATGGCAATAGTTTACCAGTTACTATATCTCTACCGGCTTAGACCCTCTCACCAGTTTGCCTTCTAACACACACTGCAACATTCTCAGAATAAACTCTAAGGTCGATAATATTTCTTCTTTCTCAAGCTCTCTTCTCTCTCACACTTTGCATCAAGCTTCAACTAATTCCAGTATTGAGCTCACATATTTATCTTCTAGGGTTCCCACCAAAACAACATTCAAATAGCGTCAAGTTAGGTTTTTCTTTCACCAACTTGATCTATATTAGATTTGATCCAATGTTCTTTTCCAAAGAGATGATATGTATGTCATCGATCAGCACTACCAACATCTCGCATTCCAATGTGTGTTTTCTATATTTGGATGTTTGCACTATGCTTTTATGTGTTTCTCTATCAAATTCCATTAATGGCTTGGTCGTTTCCTTCGGAAAATGGGTACGAAGATCAAATCTTCTTGTAGGATCAGTTCAATCACTTGCTACCTTGTCTTTCTCAAGATGCAAGCTTTTTCCATCCTTCCATGATTTGTGGGTTCTTCATATAAGTTGACCTGCTTGCTAATTGTTACATTGATGAACACTTCACCGACCTCTGCATGATCACCACCTCGCTTCCACTTGTCATCATTGTCGACATCCATCTATGTTTATCTTACTATGTCAGCTTGACATTCTTCACCAACCAAGATTGACTTCTGGTTCAACTCACCTTACCGGTAAAACCTAACTTCACCAATAGGCCTTCATACCTGCATACCTCTTCTCTTTCGGTAGATCAACTTGACCTTCCATCAAACATGTTGGTCCAACATCTCAATCCATTCACTGACAATATTAAACTTCTCTATATTTTCTAGTTATCATCATTCAGCTCTTCTTTTGCTTTCGTGCTTGCTTGCTTTACCTTGTCGATGGTCTTGCTTTATTGGTAGATGATGCATTTCATGTGTACCGGTAACCTTCCTTCTATCTTCTTACACACATATGGATTGACATCATCATGTGTTACTTCTCCCATACCAGTCACCACTTCTTAATCACCAGTGACCATACCAAACCAATTGACATCAATGACAACCTAATGCCAATAATGCCAACAACAAAATCAAGCAACTTTACACTAGCTCAATCACAACCCTCACAAGTTTCAAATTGTAATGCCCGCCAAAATGCCCTAGAGAAACTAAGAATCTAACATACTAAAAAGAGAATTTTTTTTATTTTTTTTAAACATCTAATGCTACACATAACATCATCATTTATAATTACATCCATCAACATTATCATTAAGCATAAATAATATAAACCATTTAGATAATCTCATTAACCAGATACGCAAGTGGAATAAACATCACAATCATTAAATCTAAATCTCTAGGGTACCTCAACGTCATTACTTGATTAACTATCCTAAGCAATAACTTTCTACTCACTTGATTACTACCCTCATAATTAATTAATCATTTATCATATTTAAATACAACTTATTTATTTCCTTCATTTATGATATGCAAACTACTTGATCATTCAAACATTATGAGATGCATTTTACTCCATCATCTACTAACACAATATGCTCACCTCTCAATGCAAGACTAAACCCCTTTTTTTAAATTCATTTTATAACCAAATCCATATATGCTTAATCCCTCATCCATTTTCTATTTACATGATCATTATCCAACTATAACGATAATGCAATACTTAATGCATTGACATAGTCATCTTAACTTAACTATATTATCCATGCTACACATGCATCCTTATTCCTAGCATGATCATTTCCTTTAACATGAGTTCCTAAATGCATAATGTGAGAAACTTAATGTCTTTCTTTAATCTAATCATCTTATGTGTTATGCATACTTTCCTAACTTCCAATGCAACCACATTAATAACATTATCAACTACACATGACATTATTAATCAACCACAATTCCTACATAAGATTCATTCCATTTACTTAAGGTTCTTCCACATATTAATCTACTTCCTATAGGATAACCATGGAATCTAAACTAATACAATAATAACATGAATCCATTCTATTTCAAGAATAATTCCATTAGGAACCTCTAGGTACATGAAACCATTTACTTTCATTATACAAGATTATCACCATACATCTCATAGTCTTATTATTCCAAATTATGTCATAATCCTAAGTCACCAACTACAATACAAGTACATTCCAATCATATGAATAATAAATCATGAGCATAGCTCATTCCTATAACATCGCATTATCTACTTTTACAAGGTATTGCATTACATGAATCCAAGATATCCAATACATAAATCTACTACAAGAAACATCCATAAGCTGCTATAGTGAGAAGAATTCATATCCATGCATGAAGAATCCAAGAGAATATACCAATGGTTGAAAAACACCAACCACCCGACAATGTGGAACTAAAGGAACCACCCTCCTTGCTAGGAGATGACACAAGGTCCCAACACACACTCTACATCTAGGCTAATACTCAACGACCAAAGGGACCAACATAACAAGGACTCTCAAGCATAGCCCATCCATAAACAATCATAAGAAAGAACTCCCAGAGGCTTACAAGTCAACAAGTCATAAATACATATCAACAAGGCATATCCACAAATCAACATGGGGACACATGTAGGAGTGGAGTGTCATCACATGCTATCCTCTAACATAACAAATACTATAACACAAGGCACAAGCCTAATGGACATGTGGAGCCATCTCAACCTATAAGAGATCAAGGGAGATTGACTTGCCATCGTAATGGCCTTCCCATGCCTATCCTAAAACATCCTCCCTAGGATCAAGCCATGGGGATTTACTATTCATTATCTTGTTTAGTGAATTATTTACCCATCCCATTAATTTATTATTATAATTATCACTTGTTTACATCATGGTAAACTTCCATTGTGCCCTGGCGGTCTAGAATTCATGCATCCTTACAAGGAACCTCAGGCAAGCCTATCATCTCTTATGACCCTGGTCATCACAAGGAAGCCCACTCCTCATAACATGGACCCAAATAAAATCTCAACAAGAGGCTCATAATCAACATGTAAATCTGAAAACCATAACATCATCATGCAACTATAACTCATGCATGAACATCCAATTGCCATAATGCCAAGTAAACCATTAAGAGCCTCATAGCAAATTAATAAATCAAGGACCACAGAAGGCCATCAAAGTGTGCCAAAATTATGAAATAGAATCTATAGCAAGGCACATTCACTTGTTGGTTCAAAAATAGAAAAACTTCACCACTCAACCATGGCTCATCAACATGGAAAAGAGAACAAACTTTTCAACAACAAGCTTAGGAAAGACAAAAGAGCATAAATTCATAGAAATATGTCAAATCTGATCAAAACCAATCTTGAGAACATCAAGAGACCTTAATTAATCCTCTGGTACAAAAATCAAATCCATAAATCCAAGACAACTGTGCAAAACTGATCAAAATGCCAAATACAGGTAGATCAATGTTTATGTTATGGAGAGCAACACATATTCTTAACTCTGCAGTGCCTTCACTGCTCCTGACAATGCATTTACAAACTCAAATAGTGCATACACAAACTAAAATGGTGCATACATAAAGGAATAACACATATACAGGTTCAGAACATGCATTTGCAATATAAAATAGTGCACATGCAAAGAGAAATGGAGCATTTACAGTATTAGCACATATACTTCAAACACAAACACAGACAAATAGAATATGACAGTAATATAAAATCAAAGGTATAATAAATTTTTACAAATAAGGGCTTAATAGAGACGCCCAGATGATACAAAATGATTGATATAAACACAAAGAAAAATTGTTGACTATAATGGAAGATATACTGAAATACAACCTTATGGCTGGACACACAAAAAACACTCTAGAAACTCATAGAGAGTTTGATAAACCAAATAATATTCACAGAGAAACACAGGCCAGGGAGAAATCATAATACTTTCTCAAACACGGCAAGGGAACTCACACAGGGAAGAATCACAAAAAGAAATATGTAAAGAGTCGTGTGTGCGGTAAAACCAATTACCCAAATATATTTTCCCTTTCTAAAGTCTAAACTATATAATAAAAACTATGCAAGAAAATGTTTCTGTTCAACTATAGTAAATCTATATCAAATCATTTTTCCCAAGAATATTCCCACACAAGACATCTACAGACATGAAAAATATAAAACTAGAACAAAAGAAGGGCACCATGGACCTACAACCAGAAGTGATGGAAGAAAGTTGAAGTAGAGCTCCAAAATACACAAGCCAAACCAACAATAACTCCCACAATCCAAAACCAAAAGAAAATTGCAGAACGCTTTCCTACGAATCCAACCTGAAAACAAGCTCGAAAAACCAAATAAAAGCCATCAAAACTCCAAAACCCTAACCTCCATGAGAACCAATCAAAATATTCCATTATGGAGTATAATTTACCAACCACCATATACTATAATTTTATCTCTCATTTTGAATTCACCTAATGAGAATGAAGCATAGGTAAAATAAATATAAAACATGTTTATACAAACCAAGTGGGGAATATTATTATTTTATTCTAAGGTATTTATACACCCGAATACAAATAAAAGTCAAACTATATAAGTAAAACATAAGCCATAAATAAATAATTAAAATGGAAATTAATAAATAAACAATTCAAAAGCTCATATAATAATTAAATAACCAAACAAAATATTAAATGTCAAATAAATAAATTAAACTATCAACGACATATAGACATAAATAATTAAATATCAAATAAAGATCAAACCTCAATAAGGATTGAACGATAAATATTAAATAAATCTTATACATCATAAAATAAATAAACATTAATCATCAAATAATTAAATACTCAAAAGCCAATAATCCAATCAATTAAATCACATGTAAATATACCAAATAAATCAACAATAAGCTAGCATACTCACAAAGCCACAACTCTCTAATTGACATGGAAAATTATGCCAAGATACTGACGACTCAAGGTGAACAACTTAGACCTAGAGTATGTAAATTGAACTCATGTCATCTCTGGACCACATGCCATTTGGATTTAAAGACATGCTCACAATTGTGAAGCCAGGTGGAGTCGATGTCTGGTACCTACACATCCTGCAACCATAGAGAAATGATATAACATATGCATATATATCATAACAAACAAGTGATAGGGAATTGCAACAGCACATCCCGCTCGCAATGATTGATGTGACATTGTCCCTCTCACGAAGAAAGTCATACAATAATCAAACACATCGCATAAACATCTTGTATACACCTAAAAATGGTCTGAAGATAATTAATTAAATAAGTAATTATTTAATTAATCCTCCTCCCCAATTTAATTGAATTCATCAACAATTTGATTAAATTCCCCCTTTCATCTACTTATTAATAAATCTAAGGATTTATTTAATAGGTTCATTTCATAATCCCCTTTAATTAATTAATTCAAATTAATTAATTCCCCCCATCAAAATCATTCTTCTAAATCCTATAATTACTTAAAACAAATCAAATTTATGAGTTGTTGAGATTAATTAGCCTTTTCCTATTATTTGAATTTTTAAATTCAAATTCTCCTAACTTCTACCACTCCTAAACCTAACCCATTCCATCCTAACCACCATGTCCCCTTTCATCCAACCTCTTCTAGAAGATTTGTGACACTTGTCACTAGGTGTTCCCTTTCATCAACTTCTTCTAGAAGCCTCTTGACACTTCTCACCATAGAGATGACAATGTTCCCTTTAATCCAACCACTTTACTAGCTTCCTCCAATTTAACCATTGATATCTTCATATCAATCTTGACCGTTGATTCCTGCCACCTCACCCCTAGCCTTGGGAAATCCTATAAATAGACCTCATTTTGGAGCACAAAGGGTACCAAAAATTCATATCATGTTTGTGTACCAAATTTATATCATCTTTGCATATCGATTGATTCATCTCATTTGCATTCCAGCATCGTTACTATAGGCATCTAGCTTCTAGTTTATCATTTCAAGCATTGTTATCACGTTCACCAACACTTGGAATGACATGGAAAACACTTGGTTATGTCAAAGACATCATTTGGACACTTTGTCTTGGAGATTTGTTCATTGGTATATTCAAGTTTGCATATTTGTTGTTACCGACAAATAGGTCCAGGATAAGCACCAACAGGCTTATCTATTCCAGATCAACACGACACGCTATGGAGATGATTTATTAATGTTGTAAATGCATTAAGCCGACATGTTGAATCAAACATTGCATCGGTTATTGTTTTGCTTGTAAATTATTTTTATTGTAATATCTTTTGGAAAGTCGACCTATACATTTTGGTCCTAGCTTTCGGTATATATGTAAGATCTTATTTGATCATAGAAGAAGAGTGGAATGTGAATGCGAAAAGGATTGTAATAAGGTATATGTAAAAATAAGCAGAGCTATACACCCAGACATCATTTGAAGGTTGAAGGAAGGTTTTGTGAAGACATATCAGAACTGAACCAGTACTGAATCCAGCATATGAAGATGCTATTTTGAGTAGTACATCATTATTGGATTTAACCATCCAATTGTAGTCAGTGTGACTCCTATTTGTGTTTCAGCAATGAGATCTAGGCACTTGGCCTTTCTGCATGTGCAGACCCCCTATTGTATACACATACTATCTGTAGTAGTACCGTCGGATTGTGGGTAAGGTTTCCCACAGTGGTTTTTCCCCTTACAGGGTTTCCACATACAAACATTGGTGTTATGTGTTGTGGATGTCATTGTCTTTCTGTTTCATGCATTAATCTTTATCGGTACTGCAATTAACTGATAAACTATCTATCGGCATTAAGTTTGGTTTACCGGTATTAAGAACTAAGTTTGGTTAAGTTGCTTCTGGTTTGAATTTATTTGACAACTAATTCACCCCCCCCCCCTCTCAGTTGTCTTTGGGACCTAACACATTCTAGCCTATTTTCTATAATTATCATGAAATCATGTAGCTTAATCATGCTATCATTTCTAGATCATGCATCTTCATCATTTAAATCCTCCATCTAAGTGTAGTCAAGTCACTGGAATTTGCATAACAAGATCTGAGAGCAAAATTCATACTCGCATTTACTAGAAGGTGATAGATCGCTTATTCATGGTTTATCTTTCTTTGATTAAAATTCATTAACCATTGCTTGTAATGATCTATTAAGTGCATTGTGTTTGCAGGAACAGGTACACTTCATAGAGCATGACATTTTGGCACCCACCGTGGGGCCAGAATCATCATTTTTGGCCTCTCAAGCTTTAGCAAACTTCATCTCTGTCCAGATCTATTTTAGAAATTCGTACGAGTTGCTTTTCCTACTCGTACGAACTTCCTTTTAGCCCGGGATGACAGGCCATCCTAACTCGTATCAGGTGATTCTTCTATCGTACAACACCATTTTACTCATTGCAAGATAGTTGATTCTATGTCATATGAACCTGGTTCTGTTCTGTTCTAATTCGTTTTGGCTTCATCCTATGTCATACGAGCTTATTTTCATTGTCGTACGGGAGCTAAATTCATTTTGTATGAATTTTTGGCTGCTAAATTTTATGTCGTACGAGTATATTTTGGTTTCTGTCTGAAGTTTAAAGTTGTGTCGTTTGACCTCATAAATCATGTCGTATGAGTCCCTGCATCTATGATTTTTGATAAACTGCAAGTAAGGGTTTTCTGATTCTAATCTGAAATTTTCTAACACTAACCCTCACTGGTTTGTGAGATTTTTTTTGGCGGCCTAACTCTTTTCTGCAGGATGATTGATGAAGATACGCTTGTCAAAGACATAATTCAAAAACCAATCAATGACTACTAATGGATCTATTTTGTAGGTTGCCTATGAATCCGACTAAACTTTGTGTATTCATTAAATTTTTCTAGACACACTTCAATTTTGCTAAAGAAAATGAACAATCATGTATTTTGTGTCTTTGATGATAGGTGAGTATGCTCTCACCTTTCTTAGGTGATCAGAAAGGTAGACTCATCTTTTTCTTTCATTAGTGCATTTCTTTAGCAAGCCTGCCCTCCCGAGGAGTAATAACTCTTAGCCTTTAAGGTCGGTGAGAGGGGAATGACCTAAGTGGGAACGGCTAATACCAAGTAATCCAACCCACTATAAAATAAATGTGTTTTTGATGAAAATCAAAGCAACGGCAGTGCTCGGGAATAGCTCTCCTCCGTACCTTCGAGTATATCAAACCTTGGTTTTCAAGGCTGGGAGACCTCTAAATTGATTTTATACCCCGACGCGCTAAACGAATCCCTTACTAGTAACGATTAAAATAGAAGCTATCTGATTCACCTCTGAAAGGGTGATAATCTTTGTGCAAGAGAGATAGTAACTCTCCCAAGACACTTGCCATGTCATGCCCCCATTAGCGTTTGGAGTTGGATAATACGACGTTGAGAATCCATTGCGTGAGACTCAGCAGCCATATTCTGATTAGCTATTGGGTGTGTACCTATGTTAGCAAGCAAAGGTTTTCATTCTCAGCCAACTTCCTTAGGGTATAGCTTCATTGAGAGTCATGTATCACATCATGTGTTTGTTGTGTATTCATCCCTAAATTGAAAAATCAGACAATTAAAACTGGAAAACCAAAGTAAAATATCAAAATTCGGTGATCAAAACTCAAACAAGCAAACACTTTTTATCATTGTTCAAATACTTGTCGTACGAGTCACAATTCTCTATCATATGGATCAAGATTATATATCATACGAAACACTGCTTTACACATGAAGTCACTAGTCTGTCATTCTGTCATGTATCTCTTGTCATCATATGCTACATAATCTATCGTACGAAACTCTGCATCTATCAGTCCAGAGCTGTATCTTACATGCTTGTTTCAGATTTGTCATTTCTGCCTGATCAATTTGCAGTAAGCATAAATACCTGTTATCTATTACTCTGTGCTTAAATTATCTCCTTAGTTTGTTTGGTCAAGTTATCATCCGTCAAAATTAGACTCTAGAATATATACACCTTAAGATTTTCAAGTGCTTACCCAACAAGTTCAAGATCTAAACATCTCAAAGTGCATTATCACCCTCTTTGATAAACTGATCACTCAAACATAGTTTCTCATTAGGATCAATCATCCTTTATCACGAAACTAAAACATTTGGTCAGGATAACCTTGTCCCACATTGTAGGATATATCATTCCTACTGGACTTGGTTCTTATCAAATCACCATCATTGCACTCCTAAACCGAAGATCGAAAAACTTGCAAACTTTTAAACACTTGAACCATCTTTTCATGTCATATCGCGCTATCACATTTATATCATAGTTGATCACTTATCAAAACAACTTTTAGACAATCAAACCCCTAAAATGGAAACAGGAATATTTGTAATAGCTGAAAATCATATCAACATGACATACCAAAGCAAAATACAAGTAACAAGCCAACATATCAAAGCAATCAAACAAGTTCAAAATCAAAATCCAACTATGTTAAGTGCCTCACAAGGATTTAAATACATCTCAAACAAAAGGTGGCTCTTTTATGCACCTCTTAAAGAGATCCCTAAAGGATTTGGCTAAAGAAGATCAAAATTGTGCACCCATGTCTAACAATGATCCATCAATCCATAAGCAAATTGACTCTCCAAAGGCATCTATTCCTACACCTCTTGAAAGCTTGCAAGAACCTTCCATAGCATCCTCACCAAATAATATACCCATCAAGCTTATTTCAGAGGATCCTATTCAAATCTCATCTCCTTCATATCCAAGCATTGATTCCTTGCAACATCCTCATAGCGCTTCCTTGCAAATTGAAGTCGTCATTCATAGAACACTTGTTAAACGTGTCCTAATAGATGGGGCAGCTAGCTTGAACATTTTCTCTTTGAGTCTTGTTCATGATTTAGGATATTCAGAAGATACAACTGATCCCCAGAAAAGGATAAAAATCAAAGCATCTGGTCAAGAAGAACATTACTCCAAGGGAATTGTGATATTACCTATTAGAGTGGGACCCTTGCAAAAAGACACAACCTGCCAAGTTCTAGACTTGGACCTACCATACAACATACTCTGGGGAGGACCATGGATACAGGATATACAGGCTATTCCATCAACATGTCATCAGTGCTTAAAGTTTCCCTACGATGGGTAGGAAATCACAATACCAGCAGACTCAAATCCAGTGTAGTGTTGTAATAATTTGAAATCAGCTCAAGGGATCATTGTTTCACATAACAAAGAGGCAGAATCTTCAAGTACACATCCATGGAACAATCATTTGCATCAATTTTGTCAAACATGGAAGAACAAATGCAGCTAAGAGATCAAGGGACTGGAGAATATTTGATATCATGCAAAAACACACAAGAGAAACTTGAAATTGAAAGGGGTGAAGGAGCAGATATAGGAGTCGATGTAGTTCACACGTATGCAGAACAAATGTTAGGAACTAGACCATTTGAATCAGAGTCACATTCGACTGACATGGACTTAACCAAGGATGATCAGGAGCTACTTACACGAGATCATTCTGACGAGAGTACTGTTCTAGACATAGAAATACATACTGAAAGCCTTGACATCTCTATCATGACCCCCAATATCTTTGAAACTATTGAACCTGAAGATCCTTTACCGTTAATCTATCCTGAACCTATGGACTGGGAAAATGAAGGACATACTGACATTGATACCTTACCTAATGACCATGTCATATCCTTATATCTTGATGAAATCAAACACGCAACAACTTTCACTAGGGATTCCGCTAACGTATCTTCCAGTCAAGTGGGTGCCAAATCTCCTAGTCGCAAAAGTGAAAATCAAGAAAACAATATCAAGTCTAATGTTGAAAATCATTTATTGGCAACATTCAGAAAAAAGTAAAAATAAAGGACTCATCTAATGGTGAAAACCTCCTTGAGGCACCGAAAGATGGGAGATTGAATACCTTACCTAAATATTATAAAGAGAAGTTATCTATCCTAATAGAACCAACAGAGGTACTTATCATTGGCACAATTGATCTACATCCAGCAATCTCTCTATCAAAACCAGCAAGGCAAAAATATGTGGAATTTTTCAAAGGATGGCAAGTCAATTTTACCTGTTCATATACAAACATTCCAGGGTTTGATCCATAGCTTACAATACATCACCTGAATATCATTCTAGGAGCAAGCATCAATAAAGGAACACAACATGGATTAGGAGCAGGAATTCTATTCATCACACCACAAGGTCATACAATCCTGAAAGCATACAAATTAAGCTTTCCATGTACAAACAATATAGCAAAGTATGAAGCATTGGTAACAGGTATCAAAATAGTTGTAGAATGGAACATAAAACAACTTCAAGTCTTTGGAGACTCTTAGCTTGTCATTAATCAAATCAATGATGACTATCAAACAAAAGATGACAAACTCATGCCTTATAAAAAGATGGTGGATGATTTCAAGAAGTACTTTGTAGAAATTACTTTTGAACAGATTCCAAGAAATGATAATAAAGCAGCAGACGCCATGGCTACACTTGCTTCTGCCTATAATTGTCCTGATTCCCAAACCATATGTCAACTTATCTGACATAATTCCTCCCGCTACGGCCAAACTTACACATACCTGAAAGATAACATCTTACCTCCTGACTTATCAAAGAACCAAAAGAGAAACTTTATTTGCCAATCCTCCCATTATACTCTCATCATGGATACCTTGTCTAAACAAGGTCTGGATGGTACTCTCTTAAGATGTCTTGAACAAGAAGAATCTGAGAAGGCCTTACATGAAGTCCATAATGGTATTTGTCACACTCATTCAAGTGGTATTACCCTTTCAAAGAAACTCATACGCTTGGGCTATTATTGGCCGACTATGGAACGAGATTCCCTTCAGATAGCTAGAACATGCAAACAATGTCAAATCCATGGGAATTTGCTCCATGCACCAACATAAGAACTTCATGCTTTAACAACATCTTGGCCTTTTTGCCAATGGGGTCTTGATCTAGTAGGAAAGATAAGTCCTTCTTCAACTAATGGTCACAAATTCATCCTGGTAGCTACTGAATATTTTATGAAATGGATTGAAGTTGTACCTCTCATAAATATCACAGGAAAACAAATGGTTGCATTTATCATGAACTATATCATCTGTCGCCATGGAATACCCATGACCATTATCACTAATAATGGATGACCATTCAAAAACCAAGATGTAAAAGAGCTATGTGAGAAGTTCAAAATCTAGCATAGATTCTCAACACCATATTATCCACAGGGAAATGGGCAGGCAGAAGCATCTAACAAAACTATTCTGAAAATCCTCAAAAAGATAGTGAACGATGCTGGGAAAGATTGGCATATTCAACTAAACCCTGCTCTATGGGCCTACCGCACCAGTATCCACACACCAACAAGTGCCACACCTTTCTCTCTTGTATATAGATCAGAAGCCATATTGCCAATCCAAGTAGAGATACCCTCTCTACGTGTATCACTAAACGGTCTCATCCCAAATGAAGAAAAATGAGTATCTAGACTGCAAGAGTTAGAACTGATCCATGAACGAATACAAAATGTCTTTGATCATTTAAAAGTATATCAGCAAAGAATGTGTCCGAGATATAATCACAAGGTTAAACCACAAGTCTTTCAAGTTGGGGAACTAGTGCTAAAAGAAAATCCATGCAACCAAGCAGATCGAGAAAAGAAAGGCAAGTTTGAACCAAACTAGTTAGGTCCATTTGTGGTCACAATAGTATTTGGGTTAGGAGCATATTAGCTATCAACACAGGATGGTGATCAACTTGAGGAACCCATCAATAGCATGCATCTGAAAAAAATTTATGTCTGAAAAATCAGAAAAATCAAAAATAGTGAAAAATCAGAAAAATCAAAAACAGTGAAAAATCAGAAAAAATCAAAAACAGTGGAAAAGCAAAAAATCCAAAAAAATCAAATATCAGAAAAAGTGCACTAAAAACAGATGGTGAAAACCTGGCAAACAGGCGCTATCTATCCGTTATCTTTTCCATCTATTAGTTCATGCATTTTCCTGCTTGCATTCATTCATCCTTCATCAGCGCTGACCATCATAAAGCTTTTGTACATATGCAAGCATCCCAGGTGGCTTCTTGCCATGGTTTGGATCATTGAGTATATCATAACGACTTTGTTTCTAGGCTTGGGGCAAAATCCTACACCTAGCTGGGCGCAAAATTATTGATCATTTTGAGCTAAATCAAATAGGTAGAACAATGGTTAGACAACTCTTATAAAGCAAAAATTGAGACATATCCAATGTTGAACACGAGATTAAATTATCAACTATCAAGCTATCACAAAATTAATCTAAGCACATCACACACTTTTCAGTGGATAATATCTTTTGGATAATAATTGTAACATGATTGTTCAACTTCCCTATATTGATTTTCGCTATCATGATTTCTGAGTGACTCCAGGATGTCATTGACTAGAGGAACAAGGAAGGAACATGATTTTGTTCTTGTCTATTGTCTGAAAATTAATCATTAATATGTGCAAATTTGTCTTGGGACATGATCACCAGAGTATCATTGAAGACATTTCTGATTTGCGTATTAAAATGATTAATACCGCCTGTTTTTCGCAAGCAACACTCAGGTCATCTCGGTTCAATTATACCTCAATGCTTGTCTTAACTTGCTATATCAAAAATCCAGGAAAGTAGTGCTCAGGTCATCATGGTTTAATTATACCATTGATGTTTGCACTCACTTTCCACATTTCAAAAGCTCAATGATGACAAAACGTAAAATAATCCAGTGACTGGTCTGGTCGTAGCTTTGTATTTTAGCTTGCATTTCATTCTTGCATGGGATCCCACATGCTCCTTTTATCCAAGGTTAAATCTATCATAGGAATCATCAAAGTATCATCACCAATGTATACACAATCAGAATGATGACTCATCTCTCTCATGATATTATCAACCTAGCCCAAATCTTATGCTATCACTCTCAACAGAATCAATAATCAGCATATCCAAATATTTTTGTAACTTGCTATAAACAAACTGTTAGTTCTTTATCTAATCAATCTTATCAAATCAAATCAATCAATCAAACCTAATCGATTCTGATCATGTCTTATACAAGATGTATCCTTCCTAAAACCAGACTATCTAATTCTGATTCATGTCTTATACAGAATGTATCCTCCTGAAACCAGACGTTCTAATCATGTCTTATACAAGATGAAACCTTCCCTAAACCAGACACTTTGATCATCGTTGTCTTATATAGGTTGAATCCTTCTTGAAACCAGACTGAATTTTGATCTTATCAATCTAATCAATCAAGATTTTTCAATCTTACCAATCTAATCAATCAAGCTAATAAAAGAACTCACATTTTCATCAAAACAAGGTTGTAGAAATCAAATCAAATCTATCGGGATATCAATTTCGCAAAAACTCCAAAGATCAATTATCTCAATTGATCTCCCAAGGGGGCGTCATCATACCGGAATTTAGCAATCAAGAGTTGGGGCATCCTATTAAACCAATATCATTATCAAAATGAGATTATTCTTTGAATCAATGCGTCATCACACCTCGCTTCAAAGAGGGGCAAAATGTATACACCTAAAAATAGTCTGAAGATAATTAATTAAATAAGCAATTATTTAAATAATCCTCCTCCCCAATTTAATTGAATTCATCAACAATTTGATTAAATTCCCCCTTTCATCTACTTATTAATAAATCTAAGGATTTATTTAATAGGTTCATTTCATAATCCCCTTTTAATTAATCAATTCCCCCCATCAAAATCATTCTTCTAAATCCTATAATTAATTAAAACAAATCAAATTTATGAGTTGTTGAGATTAATTATCCTTTTCCTATTATTTGAATTTTTAAATTCAAATTCTCCTAACTTCTACCACTCCTAAACCTAACCCATTCCATCCTAACCACCATGTCCCCTTTCATCCAACCTCTTCTAGAAGATTTGTGACACTTGTCACTAAGTGTTCCCTTTTATCCAACTTATTCTAGAAGCCTCTTGACATTTGTCACCATAGAGATGACAATGTTCCCTTTAATCCAACCCCTTTACCAACTTCCTCCAATTTAACCATTGATATCTTCATATCAATCTTGACTGTTGATTCCTGCCACCTCACCCCTGGCCTTGGGAAATCCTATAAATAGACCTCATTTTAGAGCACAAAGGGTACCAAAAATTCATATCATGTTTGTGTACCAAATTCATATAATCTTTGCATATGGATTGATTCATCTCATTTGCATTCCAGCATCGTTACTATAGGCATCTAGCTTCTAGTTTATCATTTCAAGCGTTGTTATCATGTTCAAATCTTAGCTTAATTGCCCCTTCATTCTAGCCTATTTTCTAGAATTATCATGAAATCATGTAGCTTAATCATTCTATCATTGCTAGATCATGCATCTTCATCATTTAAATCCTCCATCTAAGTTTAGTCAAGTCACTAGAATTTACATAACAAGATCTGAGAGAAAAATTCATACTCGCATTTACTAGGAGGTGATAGATCGCTTAGTCATGGTTTATCTTTCTTTGATTTAAATTCATTAACCATTGCTTGTAATGATCTATTGAGTGCATTGTGTTTGCAAGAACAGGTACACTGCATAGAGCATGACACATCTCATCATATGTAATTATGAAATAGGGTTAGTGTAATCATAACAATAACAAATCCATGATCAATATAAATCATCAATAATTCATCAACATAGTAATGCATATAGAATCCTTAAACCACATATATCCATCAAGTCACATGATCAATAATGATAGCATCATCATCTATATAAATCATCAAAATAACATATGTCCAAATAATGTCTAGCATCATAATGAGTATCAAATCACATGTATAATCACAATCCAAAACATCGTAGAGAGTCTAGATATGTCTATTATGCATGAAATAAAAGTCAAGTCAAAGCAAGACAAGGAGGGACACTACAGAAATCTGACAAGTGCAACACAACCTCTCATTCCCATTCAATGGGTTCCAAATATAGTCATTAGAACATAAATCTAGGCTCTGCTAATACATTTGGTACAACTCAACTAAATGTTGGTTCACAATTTTCTTATTTCACACCACCTAGTGGAAGCTAGAACACATAGAGTTACAGTTATGGTACATATCAACAACCTTCCATCTACACTACCACTAATCCATTTGTGGGAAACTTGTACACAATGCAAGACTTACGTCCATATCCCTTTGATCATATGCTATACATGTCTACTTTCCCTCCTCACTTTGATTTACCTAAGTTTGACAGATACCGAGGGAAAGGTGATCCTAACGATCATATTAGAGAGTTTTTCACTATTTGTATAGAAGTTACATATGAAGATACCTATTTGATGAGATTATTTCCTAAGAGTCTCAAAGGTTCCACTTTGGAATGGTTATCACACCTTCCACCAAATATCACATCATGAGGAGAACTAGTTGAACAATTCATAGCAAATTTCTCACATAACATTGATACCCCAATTACGTGGATGGATCTTTGCACTACAAAACAAAAGGATAATGAAACCTTTGCATCCTTTTTATAAATGTGGATATCTCTCTATCATCAATGCCCGAGTCATATTCTAGAAACAGAACTAGTTGACATGTTCATAGAAATCTTAATACCATAAATTAAATACCCAATACAAACGTAGTGTTTGACCTCATTCAAACAAATAACTGGAAAATCCTTAAAGTGTGAGAAAGGGCTTATAGAGAAACGTAATCTAAAATATGGTAGGTTGGCTAACAACACCAATAATGATAAACCTAAGTTTTGGTCAAGAAATAAGAACATGACCAATGACAGTGTTGTGGATGCCGATATAGTGAACAGGGCTCAACCAGCTGTATCTTGACAAGGACCAATTCAATTGTCCTTTCAAAACAAAAGTTAATTTTAGGAAAACAACATAGTATGAACAAATGCAAACACTATGCCATCTACCAATACAAGATTTCCAAGAATGAACGCCCCTAGAAGGAACTACACACCACCTGGAAAACCTATTGTATCAATGTTAAAGAAGTTGATATAGACAATTATGATTACCTTGCCAGAAATTAGGGTATATAAACCAGGGCCTTTTAAGCCAAACTGGTGGAATGACAATGACTTTTGTGAGTATCATGGCACAAAGGGCCATAAGACTGTAAGTTGCTACAAGTTGAAGAACTTAATCCAGGATCCGATAGACCAAGGGGATATCACAGTGGACACAAACAAGTCAGCAAACACAAATCACACCATCTTTAAAGACGCATTTGTCAAGCATGATAAGGGTAAGGCATCAATCTCAGGAACACAAGACAATACTACCAACTATACAAAGGTCTTACATGACTATACCATCAATGCTATCAGCGCGGGAGATAAAATAGTTTTTAATATCATAGTAAATCCAAGAGACAAAGATTGTGCAGTAATAACATGCCGATCAACAGTGACCTTACAAGGTATACCATCTAATACTCCTCTAACAGTAGGAAACTATAATTTGGTTGAACAATTGAAGAAAACCCCTGCACAAATATCCCTTTTTGAGTTACTATGCATATTACCAAATCATAGAGCTATACTAGATAAAGGTCTTCAAGACTCAGTGGTTGTCAGGGATATAGACAAAAATGCCTTCTAATTCATGGTAGGGAATTTGGATTCTTCTACCCATATTAATTTTACAGAGTGGGATGTTCCTACTGATTGGCCTTTTCACAATGATCCACTATATTTAGAGGCTTATATACATAAGAAGAAAGTTAGAAGGTTACTAATAGATAGAGGAGCTAGTATCAACATATGTACGCTCAAATTTATCAAGGCATTCAACTATTCTAAGCTCCGCATTGATTCGACAAAGAGAATAAATATAAAGGCATAGGACGATGAAGAACACCCATCCAAAGGTGTGGTTACATTACCAGTACAAGTGGGACTAATTACAATTGAGGCTACTTTTCAATTCTTGCAGAGAGAGTTAGGCTATAATATGTTGTTAGGTCACCCATGGATCCATGTTGTGTGTGTTGTACCATCAACATTCCACCAATGTGTCAAATTTCCATATAATGGCATTGAAATTGTCATACATGGTGATCTAGACACATTTCAGCATTGGAATCATTTAAAGGCTAGTGTGGGTAACCAAATACTTATCAATCAAGCAGCTATGCCCATGGCACAAATGGACTCATTGGTGATTACAGATACATAGATTTTTACACCTATGGCACCCTTTTTACAAATTAAAGAAGTTGGATGTGGGGAATATTCCATTGCGGATACATCAATGGTTAGGCAATTGTCTCTTTCTCCTAGATCTTTTGGGAGGCCTCATTCTACTTTGACTAGACAAGATAAAGGAAAAGAGATAGTCAAATACTCATATTCATGCTCATTCATTAGATGGGGAGACTTACAGGAGGAATCCCTAGATAAAGATGTTAATCAATGGTTATACAGAGAAGAGGATGACATGACAATAATTAGGCTACCCTTAGACCAATATGGAAGTGGTTTCAAGATGCTATAGAAACATGGTACTATATGCTTGGGACCATAGAAGCAAGGAAGAATAGAACTTGTCTTACCTCAAGAGAACCCAAATAATCAAGGTTTGGGGTACAAATACACAACAACAATAACAAAGGATAGACAACAGACACTGGATATATTAAATAGACCTACACAAGACTTGAAGTCAATATCTCAAAGCAATTCTTCAATAATGGTATGTTATCCTTCATCCCATAGAAGTGAATTAACTGAAACATACCCTATTGATGAGTCAAGTGGTGAAGATCTCAAACTCCTTCTTCAAGAAAAAAGTGTGGCACTATCCAGTAATATTGAACCTATAGCATCTTCATAGGCAAATATGGTGACAAAAACTAGATTAGCACCTACAAATGAATCTAGTACCTAGATTGTACTAGCATCGGCAATAAACCTACCAAGGGAAACAAATCTAGCTTTTGAAAATGATTCGGATGAAGAAAGACTAGAGTGTCTTATACTAGGAATGAGGGAATTCTCTACTACCAAAAGAGGGTCTACAAGTCATGGGAAAGTTCCACTATTTATTACTACTACTGAAACTTCTCTATCTCCCATTTAGGAAGGTGATGAACTAAATGAAGAAGGATTAGACATTGAGACATACATTGATAGTATAACTAACTCTCATGATTATGAATTCTTGTCTACTCATAGTTGTAGCACATATTCAACATTTAGAGCTTATGAAAATCAACCACATTGGGATGACGGAATTATATATGAAGACAAAGAACTAGATCCTATGTCAATAAAGTATGTTTATGATAGCTGAGCATCCATGATATCAGTAACACCTCATACAAAAGAAAACAAGGATTTATGTCTTATCCATCCATGCTTAATTGACTGGGGCAAGAGGAACCACCACATTTGGATTGGTTTGAAAATGATGAAGCTATAGCAGAATTCATGGGGGTCAGACATGGATTTACCTATGATGATCATAAAACTGGATTTGCAAGGGACTTGGACTGGCCAATAATTTTTGGAGAGGAAAGTTCCTCTACTTCACAAGATCCTGATGAGAATGATAACACTAGTAAAAATAAGTTAGACAATCTCCCCAGTGAGAAAGAAAGTTTTGCATTACTTCTTGAAAAGATAAAAGAAGTCAATATAGCAGGAGGGGAAATCATACATAACATCCACTCATTTGAGTCATTAAATCTTGAGGAAAAAGACAAGTTCATTCAGTTCTTCTAGCAACGCCCAATCAACTTTGCGTGGTCTTATGCAGGTATGTCAAGGCTAGATCTAGAGTTAGTATTACATCACTTGCCATTGTTACTAGGAATCGAGCCATACAAATAGAAACTTAAAAATATGAATACACATATTGCCTTGCTATTAAAAGTAGAGTTACAGAAACTTCTAGATGTGGGCTTCATTAGACCCATTGACTATGCAGAGTGGATATCCAAATTAGTACCAGTGACTAAACCCATTGGGGGCATAAGAACCTACATGAATTTCAAAGATCTAAATAAATCTTGTCCTAAGGATGACTTCCCATTGTCCAATATAGATATGATCACTGACTTAACTGTAGGGAATGAAATGCTTTCACATATGGATGGTTTCTCGGGTTATAACCAAATCAGGATTGCACCAAAGGACCAACACAAAATTGCATTCACATGTCCATGGGGAAAATATTGTTGGAACGACATACCTTTTGGTCTTAAGAATGTTGGTGCAACTTATCAAAGAGTCGTAACGACATTATTCCATGACAATATACATAATATCATGGAGGATTATTGATAACTCAATGATGAACCACTAGTACCAAACCGGTACTGAGAGGGGGGGTGAATTAGTACAAACACAAATATAGTCCAGAACCGGTTTGACAGCAAATACTCCAAATGACTGGCAAACAGGAATACCTATTCAACACAGACTACAACCAGTAAAGCCAAGAGTGTCTAAAACAAGCATTGATCGGTTGAACACTTAGCTTTTCATTTAACTCAAAACAACACTACCATTTCACCTTCATGCATGAACAGGTAAACTATCCTCTGATCATCATAATAGTTAGTTCAATATGATTTATAGACAGGCATAAAACACAGAACCATCATATGCTCAACAGGTAATAACAAAGCATCACAAGATAAAAGCATCACACATGGCACACATATTTTTCATGCGAAAACCCAACTAGGAAAAACCAAAGTGGGGATGAATACCCACAAGTTGTTTTTGAACTCTTTTGAAGTCCACTCTGTTAGGAGCCTTGTCCGGTTAAAGACATTACAATAGGTTCTACTAGGAACCAATCCTGTTAGGGATCGCCCGGTTAAGGGATAGCTATAATACCTAGTTAAGGGTTAAACCTGGTAGGGTCACCTTGTTAGAGGATTTCAAGAAATCAATAGCTAAAGGATCTCCAAAGCTCGATAGCTTCTCAGAACTCATTAACCTCGAGTTAACCGGTTAAGGGATTTGAATCAAGCCTGTTAAGACCACCCTGTTAGGGGATTTTGTATCAAGCCAGTTAAGGCTACCTTGTTAGGGGATTTTACAACTGTTGAAGTGGTTAGAGTTCAACAGGAATTACAATGATCTGTTAATAGCACTTAATGCCAATGTAGATCCGTTTAGGCTCCTCTTCTCCTTCTGTACATTCACTTTGCAGGTATCTCTTCTCTCCTTTGGTCTAGAAAGAATCATGTATCACTTCCCTTGGATACACATTCACAACTTTTGCCAACAACCCTAGAAAGAAACACAACATTGACCTTATAGGAAACAGACAGGTCGGTAGCAAAAACCCTAAACCCTAAACCTGTTAGGTTAAGCAATTCAAGTGGTTCAATCCTGACCATTGAATCATACTGCATTAAATGCAACAGTCTTGAATCGATCTCAAGACATTCTCCATCATCCATTTTCCACCATTTCATGGTGGTTGATAACCCATCATGTGTTATCACCGTTTGATAGACTTCGCACATTCCCAAGGTAGATAGGAATAGTCTTCTTCATGCTAGATCCTTCACACGTACAGAGCTTACATGGAAACATGATCTATTTTCCATTATACTGCTAACTCATCACACGAAGATCAACGATTGAGTCACATAGACTTGAGGTACACCAACCGAAAATTCTGAAGTGGAAGCTACCTACCAACCAGTAGTCATATAATGCTTCCATGTGTCGGTTCTCATAACTACATGTTGGTTCACCTTGACATGCCGGTTCATCTTGAACAAATATACTGCTTCACTTTGGCATATAAACCGGTTCATACATATGTCAATTCCCTCTTCTCACATATCACATATGCCAGCTCACTTCATCACACATATTGACATCAATGACAACATATAATGTCATTATGTCTTCATGCCGGTTCACATAATGCCAACAATCTCCCCCTTTGGAATTGATGGCAATATACAAAAGATATCTTCTCTACTTCACATCTTCTCCCCATTTGCTGCAGATATCTTTTCGCTTCACTCCTTCTCCCCCTTTGACAACAATGCCAAAGTGGAGGTACAAGCATCTATGTTTCATCATGTTGCTCCCCTTGAGGAGTAGCATCCTTCAACACATCAATCAACCAAAAATTTGTCTTTCCAATACCTGACTGATGTGGAACAATTACTTTTAGTTCACCTCCTGAAGGGGCAATACCCCTAATTCACCTCTCAAATGCACAAATGTTGTCTTTGGGAGATGGTTGGTGAATATGTCTGCTAATTGCTCCTTACTAGAAACATGTTCGAGTGCAATCTCCTTATTCTAAACCTTTTCCCTCAAGAAGTGATACTTAAGCTCAAAAATGCTTGGTTCTAGAATGTAAAACTGGATTCTTTGATATATTGATAGCACTTGTCTTATCACAGAATATACTTACTGGTTCAGATACAGGGATCTTGAAGCCTTCCAGTACATGCTTCATCCAAATTGTCTGAGTGCAGTTCATGAAAGCTGCAACATACTCCACTTCCGCTATAGACTGAGAGATACAACTCTGCTTTTTACTCATCCATGAGACCAGTCTACCACTGAGAAAGAATGCACCACCAGTTGTGCTTTTCTGGTCATCCACATTACCTACCCAATCAACATCTGTGAATACTTTCAGATTGAAATCATTGTTGTATGGGTACCACAATCCATAGTCAACTATTCCCTTCAGATACCTAAGAATCCACTTGACTGCAATCAAGTGGGATTCTCTTGGACTCTTTTGGAACCTTGCAGTAATGCCAACTGCATGTGCAATATCCAGTCTGCTATGCACTACATAATGCAACTTACCAATCATTCATCGATATTCCTTCCCATCAACTAGTGTGGAATCATCCTCTTTTGTCAATTTACAACTGGTCACCATCGGTGTACCAACCGGTTTTCTATCTTCCATGCCAAAGGTCTTCAGTACCTCTTTGACATATTTGGACTAAGTGATAAATATTCCATCTTCCATCTGTTGGATTTGCAGTCCAATGAAGAACTTAATCTCCCCTATGAGTGACATCTCAAACTCTTTCTTCATCTCATCAACAAACTCATGACTCATCTTGTCATCTCCTCCAAAGATAATGTCATCAACAAAAACCTCATAGATCAGGATCTGATCTCCTTCAGACTTCAAGTAGATATTGCTATCTTCACTTGTTCTCTCAAATCCAATCTCACAAGATGAGAATGTAGGCACTCATACCATGCCCTAGGTGCTTGCTTTAGACCATATAATTCTTTATGTAGCCTGCACACCATATCACTATCTTCAGATAGGGAAAACCCATCTGGTTGCTCTATATCTACCTCCTCTTCAAGTACACCATTTAGGAATGCAGATTTTACATCCATTTGATATACTTTGAACCTCTTAAAAGTTGCATATGCAAGAAGCATACGAACTCCTTCGAATCTGGCTACAGGAGAAAATATTTCTCCATAGTCTTCTCCTTCTTCTTGAGCATATCCTTTGCATACCAATCTGGCTTTATTCCTAATCACTGTGCCATCCTCATTCAACTTATTTCTGAACACCCATTTGGTGCCAATAACATTTTTATGCTCAGGTCTGGGTACCAAGGACCATGTACCATTTTTCTCTATCTGATCAAGTTCCTCTTCCATTGCCTTGATCCATTCTTCATCTTTATGAGCCTCTTTGAATGATTTAGGCTCAAATTTAGAGATCATACATGAGTTTTCTCTGATCTTTCTTCTTGTAAGGATTCTTGCATCCTTATCACCTATGATCTGCTTAGGATCATGATTCAACTTGACATACCGAGGAATGGTCTTAACTGGTTCTTCTTGCTTTCCTTCTTCATCCTCATCTTCATCAGTATCAGCACTCACCAGTTTAGGGACACTGTTACTGGTACTTGGTTGGCTAACAACTGGTTCCCAGAAGGTTGCAATCAGTTCATTTACAACTTGCTCACTACTAGTTTCCTCAATCTTCTCAGAGGATTCATCAACTCTTACATTGATGCTTTCCATAGTTCTCTGAGTCCTATTGTTGTAGCACTTGAAAGCTTTAATCTTGGTGGAATATCCTAGAAATATTCCCTCATCACATTTAGCTTCAAATTTTCCCTGATGTTCACTCCTCTTGATGTAACATTTGCTACCAAATACCTTAAAGTAGCTAACCACGGGTGTCTTACCGGTCCAATACTCATAAGGAGTTTTGTCCTTACCCTTTTTGATGAGTACCCGGTTCATAGTGTAGACTGCAGTGCTCACCGCTTCTCTCCAAAAGGTGTGAGCTACCTTTCCTTGAATCAACATGGTTCTAGCTGCTTCAACCACAGTCCGGTTATTCCTCTCTGCTAGGCCATTCTGTTGTGGAGTCCAGGGAGCAAACAGTTGTCTCTTGATGCCAAATTCTTCACAATACTTGTTGAATTCACTGGAAGTGAATTCCCCTCCTTGATCAGTTCTGAGACACTTGATCCTTTTACCGCTTTCCTTCTCCACTAGTGCTCTGAAAGCTTTGAATTTCCCAAAAGCTTCAGACTTCTCTTTCAAGAATGTGACCCACATCATTCTTGAGCAGTCATCAGTGAGGATCATGAAGTACCTATCACCCTGCACACTTCTAGTTTTCATAGGACCACACAAATCAGTATGTACAAGATCAAGCAAGTTGTCAGCAGTGAAAGATTTACCTTTAAAATTTGAGGAAGGCATTTTCCCCAATTGACATTCTCTACACAAGCTATTATCCAGTTTGTTTAGCACCGGCAACCCTCTAACTGCCTTGATCTTACTAGCCTTTACAATATTATCAAAGTTTATATGACAGAGTCTCCTATGCCATATCCAACTATCATCAAGCTTAGCCAAAAGGTAGGTACTTACATTTGCATTCAACTGAAATAAGTTACCTTTGGTCTGCATGCCGGTGGCCACCAATTTACCATCTTTTCCTTTGATTCTGCAAACTCCATTCTTTAATTGTAGAGTGAGGCCACTGTCATTTAGCTGGGCAACACTTAGAAGGTTGTGTTTGAGACCATCAACCCAATACACATTGTCAGCACTACTCTTTACATTCAAAGAGATGGACCCTCTGCCTTTGACCATGCATGGTGCATCATTGCCAAAGTGAACCACACCACCATCATACTCCTCTAAGGATAGAAACTTGCTCCGATCACCAGTCATATGGTGAGAACAGCCACTATCAATGATCCACTCATTTGAATTATCAAACCAGGAGACAAGAGCCTTCTTGTCTACCACATCTTCCTTTACAACAACAAACACAATGTCTTCATTCTCTTCATCTTCTAATTCCTCATCTATGACACCTTCATCAACTGCCACAAAATAGTTTCTCTGGTTTCCTCCTTTGAATTTCTTGAACCTTTCCGGTTTATGCTTATTGTCGCTATTAGGATAGTTCAAAGCAATATGTCCTATCCGATTACAGGAAAAGCATTTCAAAGGGAGCTTACCTTTGTATTTACCAGTTCCTTTTGGAAATTTCCTAGCAAGAAGAGCTTCAAATTCCATCAGAAACTCATCATTCACTTCTCTATTCTAACTAGGTTCCCCACTAGTGCTAGCCTCTTTTCCTTTTCTGGATGGTATAGCAGAGGCTTTAAAAGTTGATTCTGTCTTTTGAACACTATCATCAAAACTATTCAGCTCATAGGCTATCAACTTGGCTATGATGGAGTCCAAGGACATCTTAGACTTGTCTATTGATCTCAGCTCCTGATTAGCAGCAACCCTTATTGCATAGACTGGCAACAGGGATCTCAGGGCTTTACTTACCAAAGTGGAATCTTCTATTTTGCCACCTGCACTCTTGATTTCTCCAACAACCGTTTCGATTCTTATTCCATACTGCTGAATGGTCTCTCCTTCAACCATCCTTATGTCTTCAACCTTCCCTCTCAAGCTTTCTTCCTTAGCCTATTTTACATGCTCATCACCACCATAGATATTTTCAAGAGCATCCCATACCTCTTTGGGATTTGCCTTGTCCTGAACATCAATAAATTCAATGTTAGATAAACTAATGATGAGGGCTTCCATGACTTGCCCATTTTCTTGTATCTCTCTCTTTTGGTCATCGGTGAGAGTACCGGTAGGAACAACATATACATTTTCAACATAACTCCAATGTTGAACACCCATGCTTTTGATGAATATCGTCATCCTATCTTTCCATATACCAAATTTTTCCTTGTTAAACTTTGGACCTTCCCTCTTCATCATTTGACTAGGATCTTTTCCTCAAGCGGTTAAGCTTACAGCACAGAGGACCTAGAGGTGCTCTGATACCAATTGATAACTCAATGATGAACCACTAGTACCAAACCGGTACTGAGAGGGGGGGGTGAATCAGTACAAACACAAATACAGTCCGAAATCGGTTTGACAGCAAATACTCCAAATGACTGACAAACAGGAATACCTATTCAACACAGACTGCAACCGGTAAAGCCAAGAGTGTCTAAAACAAGCATTGACCGGTTGAACACTTATCTTTTCATTTATCTCAAAACAACACTACCATTTCACCTTCATGCATGAATAGGTAAACTATCCTCTGATCATCACAACAGTTAGTTCAGTATGCTTTATAGACAGGCATAAAACACAGAACCATCATATGCTCAACAGGTAATAACAAAGCATCACAAGATAAAAGCATCACACATGACACACATATTTTTCACGTGGAAACCCAACTGGGAAAAACAATGGTGGGGATGAATACCCACAAGTTATTTTGAACTCTTTTGAAGTCCGCTCTATTAGGAGCCTTGTCTGGTTAAAGACATTACAATAGGTTCTGCTAGGAACTGATCCTGTTAGGGATCACCCGGTTAAGGGATAGCTATAATACCCGGTTAAGGGTTAAACCCGGTAGGGTCACCTTGTTAGAGGATTTCAAGAACTCAATAGCTAAAGGATCTCCAGAGCTCTATAGCTTCTCAGAACTCATTAACCTTGAGTTACCCGGTTAAGGGATTTGAATCAAGCCTGTTAAGACCACCCTGTTAGGGGATTTTGTATCAAGCTAGTTAAGGCTACCCTGTTAGGGGATTTTACAACTGTTGAAGTGGTTAGAGATCAACAGGAATTACAATGATCTGTTAACAACACTTAATGCCAATGCAGATCCGTTTAGGCTCCTCTTCTCCTTCTGCACATTCACTTTGCAGGTATCTCTTCTCTCCTTTGGTTTGGCAAGAATCATGTATCACTTCCCTTGGATACACATTCACAACTTTTGCCAACAACCCTAGAAAGAAACACAACATCGACCTTATAGGAAACAGACAGGTCTATAGCAAAAACCCTAAACCCTAAACCTGTTAGGTTAAGCAATTCAAGCGGTTCAATCCTGACCGTTGAATCATACTACATTAAATGCAACAGTCTTGAATCGATCTCAAGACATTCTCCATCATCCATTTTCCATCGATTTCATGTCGGTTGATAACCCATCACGCGTTATCACCGTTTGATAGACTTCGCACATTCCCAAGGCAGATAGGAATAGTCTTCTTCATGCTAGATCCTTCATGCGCATAGAGCTTACGTGGCAACATGATCTGTTTTCCATTATACTGCTAACTCATCACATGAAGATCACCGATTGAGTCACACAGACTTGAGGTACTCCAACTGGAAATCCTAAAGTGGAAGCTACCTACCAACGGGTAGTCATACAATGCTTCCATGTGCCAGTTCCCATAACTACATGCTAGTTCACCTTGACATGCCGGTTCATCTTGAACAAATATACTGCTTCACTTTGGCATACAAACCGGTTCATACATATGCCAGTTCCCTCTTCTCACATATCACATATGCCGGTTCACTTCATAACACATATTGACATCAATGACAACATATAATGTCATTATGTCTTCATGTCGGTTCACATAATGCCAACAATTATGTTGATGATCTACTTTCCAAATAAAAAATGAGAGAGGGTCCTCTTCATGTTCTTGCTAAGATTTTTGACCAATTAGAACAATACAATGTCAGGTTAAACCCAAAGAAGTGTAAGTTTAGTGTCCAAACAGGAAAACTTCTAGGTTTCATTGTTTATAACAAAGGAAATGAGGTAGATCCAGCAAAGGTCAAGGAAATTCTTGAAATGTTGTCACCATCAATGCTCAAGCAGTTAAGTGGATTACAAGTGAGATTGCAATCCATAAGAAGGTTCATTGCGTAGCTCAAAAATAAATGTCACCCATTTCAGCACTTACTCAAGAAAGGAGTCACCTTTAAATGGATAGATCAGTGCCAAGAAGTGTTCCAAGCTTCGAAAGATTATATATTTACTACACCAGTGCTAGTTCCACCTATTCCAGGCAAGTCTTTACTATCGTATATATCAGCAACAAAATCATCTTTAGGAGCCCTCTTGGTGCAACATGATGACCAAGGGAAGGAGAGATCAATCTACTACATCAGTAGAACACTCATTGGATATGAACTTAATTACACTCTCATAGAACGGGCCTGTTTAGCAGTGATCTTTGCATCCTAGAAGCTTAGACACTATATGTTGTCATAAAGTTTGACTCATTGCACACTTTGATCCTCTTAAGTGTCTTTTGAACAAAGCAGTATTAATTTGAAGATTGGCCAAATGGGTCACTATTTTGAGTGAGTTTGACAAAGAATATGTGGACATAAAAGTAATCAAGGGTCAGATTATAGCAGATAAATTGGCAAAAGCTCCTTTACAAGACAATCATCCTATATTGACATAATTTCCTAAAGAATCTATGTTCACATTGGCAGCATCCACCACTTGGAAATTGTACTTTGATGGTTCCTACACAAATCATGGAGCAGGTGTCGAAATTCTCTTTATCACTCCTCAGGGTGATTCAATTCCAAAGTCATTCAGAATCAAATTTCATGTACAAATAATATAGTTGAATACGAGGCCCTAATCATACAACTTTGCACCGCCATACAATGGAGGATAACAAAGTTACAGGTCTATGGTAATTCCCAGCTTATTGTCAATCAACTCAATGACAACTAGAACACAAAAGATGATAAACTAATGCCTTATTAGCGGATGGTCGAAGATCTCAAGAAAAACTTCAAGAACATCACTCTTGAACAAATTCCAAGATGTAGAACATGATACAACCCAAGATGTCTGATAATTGCAACATCCTCATCAAGTAACTGATCCTGAAGATCAAGACCATTGGGTATGTCTTGTCTACAACTAAGTACGCTAATATTTTCTTGAAAATAAAAATGATAAAAATGTTAGATATCTCAACTCGCACCACAAAATTTCAAATCAGGCATGTAAAAAAATCAACATATTCAATGAATGTGCCACAGTTATCACGAATGCAACACGTTCATGACTTATGTGAAATAGTTATCACGAATGTGATGCAATTATAATGTATGCGACATATTTTCATCTAATACAAAAAATATAGTCATTTGTGACACAATTAGCATGCATGTGCAACACTTATACGAATGTGCAACATTTAGCATGCATGCGCAACACTTATACAAATGCACAACATTTAGCATGCATGCGATACAATAAAGATAAATGGGATAAAAATGATATACAATTGTGACATGCTTAAAAAGTTGAGCTCAAGAAAAATTGGAAAAACCGGACAAAATCAAGTAAAAAAGGACAAAATTCTCAAAGACGTACCATGCCTCCCATACCATGTGGTCTTTGGTATGAACATACTCTCTCTGACAGGTGTTGTTGTGCTCTGTAGCTAGCCATGATGCTCAAATAGTCACAAGAAAGCTAAAATCACAAAGGAATCCATAAACTCAAACAAAGAAAATGAAGGGGTCAATTTTCTATTTATAGCTCAAAATTAGGATTTTTCTCTCTATGATGGTTGTGGTCCCCCTAAATTTCAAATCACTTGTAGGCAGGTCAAACAAACTCGAAATCACACAAAACTGGAAACTATTACTCACTAACATGGTATCATTAAATTGGTCTCAATTCTATAATTTTTCCACCAGTTTTTTGAGGGGGCATATTTACACCCTAATCATTGTCGGGGCACACTAGGGCAGATAATTTTCATTTTCTTAGAAACAACGTCATCTCGATATTGTCTCAAAGAGGGGCAAATGTAGAAACCTAAAAATGTCTCATTGATCATGTACTAATTATTTGTCTTTATTAGTTAAATAATTATTTAATTAAGCTAATTAATCTTATTCTTCTAATTCTTCATATTTCACCATCTTATTAATTATTGTATTTTCATTCTATCCGTATCATTTAATCATTTAACCTTTTCCTAAATATTAATTAAATATTTAATATTCAATTAATTATGATTTTAATCCCTTTAATTGAATAATCTTTATTATTTAATTAAATTCAATTTCTAAATAATTAAATAATTTCTTTAAATTATTTAATTAGCTAACTAATTTTTCAAATTCAAATTCCAAATCCCCAAATTCTAATTTCGTCTAATTTCAAATATTCGTATTCTTCAAATCCCAATTTCATCTAATTTCAAAAACATGAGCATTTCAGTTTCCTAATTTCAAAAATCAAATTGAATTGGTAAATCAAATTCAACGACGTGCAAAAATAAAATTGAATATTCAATTCAAGTTCTAAATGAATTCAAAGATCAAATTGAATTAAAATCAATATTCAATATCATACAAAGATTAAATTGAAAATCTAAATCAAGTCCAAAATCATGCAAGAAGAAATTGAATTTCAATAAAATATCCTACAACACATGCTAAATTAATCAATTCAATTAATTGATTAACTAAATCAATTATCTTTCCAATCTCTATTTCTATCTTCCAATTTGTTTTTTTTTCAAAAAGCATTCAATAAGTCATCTCCAGTTAACAATTCAATCTATTCAATCATCAATTTTTAATTAATTGATTAATTAAATCATGTCCTCAATTATTCCTCCAATCATTCTTTTTCTATCTTCTAGACAACTTTTTCTCAATCAGTCATCTAATTAATTCAATTAGTTATCTACTCAATCTATTTTGTTCCACCTCCAAATCAGTAGTTCAATTATCAATCAACATGTGAGCTCACTTGAGTTCCATCTCTCATTCAATCTCTCTCAAAAATCTATAAATTCAGCTTCAATCCTCCATTTTCATCAATCACGAACTTTTAATCTTTGTGCCATTTTGCAGGTTAGCAGCGCGATATCTGAGAGCCAGCATTACTCAAAGAAGAGAAGGACAATGGAAGCCATTTGTGTTTATGGGATAAGGAGTTTTGATTGAATATTTTATATCCTTATTATCATGCATACAATATTTCATTGGTTTATTAGAATTCTTTAGCTAGAATAGGGATTCGTGATTTCCTTATTTGATTCTAGTTAATTATGATGATTTTTATTGATAAACAGGTAAGACATGGTCTTAAGGCATGTTGTTTTTTCAGTTAGATAGCTACTACCTTCACACAATGTTTCATTGGTATATGTATACACCTAAAAATGGTCTGAAGATAATTAATTAAATAAGAAATTATTTAATTAATCCTCCTCTGTAATTTAATTGAATTCATCAACAATTTGATTAAATTTCCCCTTCATCTACTTATTAATAAATCTAAGGATTTATTTAATAAGTTCATTTCTTCTAAATCCTTTAATTAATTAAAACAAATCAATTTATGTTTTGTTGAGATTAATTAGCCTTTTCCTATTATTTGAATTTTTAAATTCAAATTCTCCCAACTTCTACCACTCCTAAACCTAACCCATTCCATCCAACCCAGGGTTTTGCCTAACCCCATCCTAGCTTGCACATCCTAACTACCATGTCCCCTTTCCTTGAACACTTTGCCCTCTCACGAGAAAAGCTTTGTGACACTTGTCACTAAGTGTTCCCTTTCATCCAACTTCTTCTAGAAGCCTCTTGACACTTGTCACCATAGAGATGACAATGTTCCCTTTAATCCAACCCCTTTGCCAACTTCCTGCAATTTAACCATTGATATCTTCAAATCAATCTTGATCATTGATTCCTGCCACCTCACCCCTAGCCTTGGGAAATCCTATAAATATACCCCACTTTGGAGCACAAAGGGTCCCAAATTCATATCATTTTTGCATCCCGATTGATCCCATCTCATTTGCATTCAAGCATTGTTACTATAGGCATCTAGCTTCTAGTCTATCATTTCAAGCATTGTTATCATGTTCAAATCTTAGCTTAATTGCATCTTCATTCTAGCCTATTTTCTAGAATAATCATGAAATCACGTAGCTTAATCATGCTATCATTGCTAGATCATGCATCTTCCTCATTCAAATCCTCCATCTAAGTGTAGTCAAGTCACTGGAATTTGCATATTAAGATATGAGAGCAAAATTCATACTCGCATTTACTAGGAGGCGATAGATCACTTAGTTGTGGTTTTATCTTTCTTTGATTTAAATTCATTAACCATGCTTGTAACGATCTATTGAGTGTTTTTGGGTTTGTGGGTACATGTACACTTCACATACACAACATTTTGGCACCCATCGTGGGGCCGGAATCATCATTTTTGGCCTCTCAAGTTTCAACAAACATCCATCTCTGCCGGGACAGAATCAGAATATCGTACGAGTTGATTTTCCAACTCGTATGAAATCCTTTCTTGTCTGAGATGAAACTTCATCCTAACTCATACTAGCTCAATTCTATGTTGTACGAGCTCCTTTTCTTTGTCGTATGAGAGCTAAATACTTGTCGTATGAATTTCTGGTTGCTAAATTCTGTGTCATACGAGTCTCCTTTGACTTCTATCTAAAATTTAAATCTTTATCGTTTGAGCTCATAAATCTTGTCGTACGAAATTCTACTTCTGATTTTTTAGAGCAAATTGTATTTTAGGTTTTCATGCTTTCATTTGATCATTGCTAATGCTAATATTGTTCTGTTTGTGAGATTTTGACAGCCTAACTCTTCTGCAGGATGATTGACAAAGATACGCTTGTCAAAGACATAATTCAAAAACCAATCAATGACTACTAGTGGATCTATTTTGCAGGTTGCCTATGAATCTGACCAAACTTTGTGTATTCATTAAATTTTTCTAGGCACACTTCAATTTCACTAAAGGAAATGAACAATCATGTATTTTGTGTATTTGATGATAGGAAAGTATGCTCTCACCTTTCTTAGGTGATCAGAAAGCTAGACTCATCTTTTTCTTTCATTAGAGCATTTCTTTAGCAAGCCTTCCCTCCTAAGGAGTAATAACTCTTAGCCATTAAGGTCGGTGAGAGGGGAACGACCTAAGTGGGAATGGCTAACGCCAAGTATTCCAACCCACTATAAAATAAATGTGTTTTTGATGAAAATCAAAGCAATAGGAGTGCTCGAGAATAACTCTCCTCCTTACCTTCGAGTATATCAAACCTTGGTTTTCAAGGTTGGGAGACCTCTTCATTGAGTTTATACCCTAATGCACCAAACAGATCCCTTACTAGTGCTGATTAAAATAGAAGCTACCCGATTCACCTCTGAAAGGGTGATAATCTTTGTGCAAGAGAGATAGTAACTCTCCCAAGACACTTGTCATATCGTGCCCCCATTAGAATTTGCAGTCGAATAATACGATATTGAGAATCCATTGCATGAGACTCAGTGGCCGTATTCTCATTAGCTATTGGGTGTGTACCTAAGCTTGCAAGCAAAGGTTTTCATTCTTAGCCAACTTCCTTAGGGTTTAGCATGCTTGGAGTCACTTATCACATCATGTGTTTACTGTGTATTCATCCCTAAATTGAAAAATCAGACATCTAAAATTGGAAAACATAAGCAAAACATCAAAATTCACTAATCAAAATTTGACAAAACAAAACATATTTTTCAATGTCCTGGTCTCTATCGTACAAGTCAAGTTATTTGTCGTACGAGGAATTTGTTTTTTCGTGTGGTTCATAAAGTTTTGTCGTACAAGTCTCTTCTTTTTCAAAGGAAATTTCTGATTTTTCATCCAATCTTGTATCTTTTGTCGTATGGATCGTGAATTATTGTCGTACGAGTCTTTGTTTTCATCAGTCCAGAACTGCTACTTTGCATGACTTTTTTAGGTTTGTCATTTCGCTTGATCAATTTATAGTATCAATAAATATTTGTTATTTGTTGTTATGTGCTTAAATTGTCTTCTTGATTTGCTTGGTCAAGTTATCATCCATCAAAATCAAACACTAAGAACATAAACACCTCAAGATTTTCAAGTGCTTACCCTCAACAAGTTGAAGATATAAACATCTCAAAGTGCATTATCACCCTCTTTGGTAAACCGGTCACTCAAACATAGTTTCTCATCAGAATCAATCATCCTTTATCACGAAACTAAAACATTTGGTTAGGATAATCTTGTCCCACATCGTAGGATATATCATTCCTACTGGACTTGGTTCTTATCAAATCATTATCATTGCACTCCAAAACCGAAGATTGAAAAACTTGCAAACATTTAAACACTTGAACCATCTTTTCGTGTCATATCGCGCTATCACACTTACCTTGACATTTGATCACTTACCCAAAACAACTTTTTGGACAATCAAATCCTAGCAAAATAACACATGTATGCATGTTTTAACTAGAGCTCAAAGACGAAAAATTGCAGACACAGAAATCGAAACATGGGAAATAACTGAAGAGCATATAACCATGGAACATGAAGATCAAATACAAGTTGAAGAATAAATAACATAACAAAACATCAGAGACATCAAGAAAGATCCTGAATTCGACAGAATTATGTAGAAATTATTAGAGGAAGAAAAACAAAAATACTTCCTAATGTTAGCCAAATCTGGTGCTACACTCCCCCAAGATTTTGATGTGAACAAATTGACACAAAAGAAAAGTGACCCTCCCCATAATAACAAACGATATGAGGATATTTTTGGTCTCCACATGAATGACACATCAATTCCTAATAACACCAGAACCAATGAAGAAACCTACATACCCAAAAGAGATGAAGTAGAAATTTTGAATAACATTCAATCCAATGAAGATACAAGAAGGACTAGAGTTGACACAAGAAGAGATCCAGATCCTCCTAGAATACAAAATCATGGTTATGCAAGAACAAATCATGTTGATAATCCTATCACAACTCTCACACAACAACTACAAGCAATGCAAACACAAATTCAAGATATGCAAAGAGGAAATGTTAGAAGATACTCACTACAAGAAATCTGTCTGTATCCATTCGATAGAAACCTAAACATGATACCATTTCCTATAGGTTTTCAAACTCCTAGATATGAAAAAATATGCTGGAAGCACTGACCCTCAAGATCATATACGATAATTTTGCACAATGAGTATGGAGTTTGCACATGAGGATACCTACTTGATGAGATTATTTCTGAAAAGCTTAATTGGACTAGCTATGGAATGGTTCTACAAACTTCCACCTGGAATCAGATCATTTTCAGATTTGGTAGATAAGTTTGTTTCACAATACTCTTACAACATACAACATGAAGTAACAATGCTAGACCTATGTAATGCCAAACAAAAGAGTGGAGAACCTTTCATGACATTTTTACAATGATAGAGACGGTTAGATTCGCGGTATCCTCGTACAATGCCAGAATACAAAAAAATGGACATATTCATCGATAACTTAAATGAGCAAATTAGTTATCACTTAAAAATGCAAGGAAACCAAAGTTTTAGAAAAATGATCGATAATGGAATCAGAATGGAGGAATCCATGATAAAGAAAGGTGAGTTGAAAATATACAAAGAAGGAGTCCATCCACCTAACAACAATAATAACAACAATCACAATGTCAAGCCAAAGTATTGAAATACAAATCAAAATATCATCAACGATGGAATAGTGGATAACAACAATGTAAAACCAAAGCAACCAGTTTTCAATTTATCTACTCACTTAGTAGTGGCTCAACAAAACAATAATCACCAAAGAGAAACTATCAAAACTTTCTTTCGAAGACAATTTACAGACATTGGTGAACCCCTTGGATCAGCACTAAAAACACTTCTCGCAAACAAATTGATCACTTTACCAGAGGAAAGGAACTATGAACCTCAAATCAAACCACCTTGGTGGAATGATAATCAGTATTGCAATTTCCATCGAAACAAGGGACATCACACAAATAGTTTTTAGAAGTTGAAACATATCATACAAGATATGATTGATAATAGAGTAATAAATGTGGATGGACATACAACAAATGAATCTCATACAACTTTTAAAACTCTGCTTCCAAACTATGAGAAAGGTGAATCATCGACAACAAACAATGGTAAGGGTAAAGTGAAGGTAAATTACGCTCATGAATATGACAATGTGGTGAATGTGATTGTAGTTAAGGAAAAACAAAATCAAGAACATGCTCAGGCTATCACAAGAAGCAAATCCAAAGCTGTTTTGCTAGGTCCTACAACAAACACATCATCCACTACTAAACAATACAATCTAGTGGAACAATTGCAGAAAACACCCGCACAAATATCAATCTTAGAACTTTTAAAGCTTTCACCCGCACACAAAGAAATTCTTGAACGAGCATTAGTAGATACCACAGTATCCAAAGATCTTGGTATCGATCAATTCCAAACCATGGTGGGACACCTCACAACCCCTCATTGCTTATCATTCACTGAAGAAGATGACATGTCCTTACAACACCCTCACAACGCTCCTTTGCATATTCAAGTCCTGATTTACAAAACGTGATTTAAGCGTGTTCTAATAGATGGTGGAGTTGGCCTAAATATTTGCTCATTGAGTCTTATTCGTGCCTTAGGATATTCAGAAGATGCAGTTGATGTCCAAAAAAAAATCACCATAAAAGCCTATGATGAAGAAGAACATTCCTCCAAGGGAATTGTGATACTACCCATCAAAGTGGGACCTCTACAGAAAGACACAACATGCCAAGTTCTAGACTTGGACTTATCATATAATGTACTCCTAGGGAGACCATGGATACATGACTTACAAGTTGTACCATCAACATATCATCAATGTGTAAAATTTCCCTATGAGGGAAGAGAAATCACAATCTCTGTAGATGCGAATCCATTCCAATACTGTGGCAATCTAAAAATGACCCAAGAAGTCATTGTTCCACATAACAGGGAGGTATCATCTTCGAGCACACAATCCAAGGAACAATCATTTGCATCAATTCTATCAAGCATGGAGAAACAAATGAAGCTAAGAGACCGAGGGAATGGAGAATACTCAATACCACAATTACCACTTTCTCCTAAATCCTTGGGAAAACCATCAAATTCTAAACAACAACCAATTGTGAAACATCTTCCGATATTTGATGGAGCATTCATTAGTGTCGGAACCTTATTAGAGGAGAGAGAAGACAAATATGTGCTATAATGGCTATACAAAGATTAAGAAGTTCAACAAAAGGTCAACAATGTCAGAATACCTACAGAAAAATATGGAAAAGGATTCAACATTCTTCGAAGGATGGGATACACTGGAACAGGCCCTATAGGAAAAAGAAAAGAAGGTATCTCAAAACCTATTCAGCCCCATACTCAATAGACTACAGACAAAATAGGTTTAGGATATGGACAAGTCACTTTACTAGAAGACACATCTTTTAGTCAACAACAAGAGGAATATGAAAACAAACAAGAACAACTGGCAATTGAAAGGGAAGAAAAATTTGCTAAGCAACAAGCACAAATAAACACGATACCATTTACTAAAGTTTGCGGATACCATTTTGTTTTGCTGAATCATTTTAGGCATGACGAGAAGGTTAACTTTCCTTATTTTCTGTTATGCTCTATGAATGCCACCATTAAGGCCTATAAAGAGAACCCTATGGGGGACACTGCCATGCATCAAGGCTTAATGGTTCTTATTTATGACCATCTCAAGGCTAATCAAATTGTCCGCCTACAACCCTCTATTGAGTCTGAGGAGGATGGTTCGAACTCTATTTATTTTGTGGATGAGGGTTCCGACAGTGACCCAACGAGTGACTCTGAGGAGAGTTTTGATGACTCAGAATTTGAAATAGGTAAGAAGAGGAAATATATGAAAACCAGACCTTCTTCCTCCAAGGGTAAAAAAGCTAAAGGCAAAATCCTCCAGATTAGCTCCTCCTCGAAGGAGGAGGCCTCTGAAGATCTAGAGAAGGAGAAACCCCAGTGTTCTCTAAAAAAGAAAACTAAATTCCATACCCAAACTAGAAACAAGCATAAGAGAAAGGAAGAGAATGTGAAGGAGCAGGAGGTTCATAAGCAAGAAAAGATTCTGAAAGCTGAGCAGAACCTGGAGGAGGTGACCATTGGAGAGGTTCATAGGGTTAATGACACAGCTACTATTGGTGACATTCCAAAAAAGGAACAGGACAAATCTGGTAAGATTGATATTCCCCCAAACCCTCCTCCTCAGGGTATGAAAGGTTTTATGGATACCATGGAGTGGTTAATAACTAGTTACAAGAAAGTTGTGGATGACAACAAGAAGCTCAGCCACAGAATTCAGATTCTGGAAACTATCAACACTGGGAAGGGAAGACTATGGCTGATTATATTGAGGAACTGAAAAATACTATTGCAAAAGTCGAAAACATAAGAGACTCCTTCAACCCCAGATTTGAGAAAATAGAGAAAGACCTGCTGGAGGGGAAAACTATTGCTGACTCTATGGATCAAACTATATCAGGCACTGTCAGTAAAGTCAGCAAAATTGAGGATTGCCTCAAGAGTATTACAGAGCAAAGTTTGAACATCTTGAAGGTTTCTGCTGGCAATACTAATACTCTCATCAGCAAATTGGATGAGGAGAAGGATACCCTGGACATTGAACCTGACACTGAAGGCACAGGAGATGCTCAAGGACCCAGAACAAGAACCAGAGGTAAAAAGAAAGAAAAGAATCCTAATAAGGACCTAGATGATCTCAAAGCTATTGCAGCCACCTATGACCAGTTGGTGAAAAAGGTGGAGGACCTTCTGAAGACTATAACTGTGTAGTGCTTTCCTAGTTTCTTTGTTGTTTCTATCTTTTGCTGTCTTTTTGGTTTGTTGGATTTTTTGCTAGTCATTTTGTAAGTGTTTTATATGCTCTGGCCTCTTTGATGACATATCTTAATTTCCTTTGTTAAAGGTTTTGGGTCCTGAAAACCTATTTTTCTTAATTAATCAAAACAAACACGAAATGGCAAAAGAAACAAGCTTCAAATCAACAAGAGAAACAAACTAAAAACATCTTTCAAGAAACATTAAATCTCAATCAAAACAAGAAAGAAGCTAATACTAATCAAGGAGAGCTCGTAGCAAGATTGACAGAACTCAATCTCAATCCAGAAAAAGTTGAATATGAAAGAAGGAAAGATATAGCCAGAAAAGCAAAAGAAATGCTATATGACCAAATCTATAGGTTGTAAGCTGCAAGTGATACAGATTCAAATGAATGGGAATGGGATTCCTATCACTCTGAAGAATCAGTTGAAGAAAAATGCTTTGAAGGAGATGTAGAAGTCGATGTAGTTCACACATATGCAGGATAAACGTCAGGAACTAGTTCACTTGAATTAGAATCACATTCGACTAACTTGGACTTAACTGAGGACAATCAAGAATTTCTAATGCAAGATCATTCTAATGAGAGTGTCATTCTAGAAATCAACATACATATTGAAAACTTTGATACATCTATCATGACCCTTGAAACCCTCCAAACATCCCAACATGAAGATCCCCTACCTCTAATCCACCCTGAGCTCATTGATTGGGAAAATGAAGGACATGCCGCCATTGATACCTTTCCAAATGACCATGTCATATCTATATATCTTAATGCAATCGAACCCATAACAACTTTCAACAGGAATTCCAGCAACGCATCTTCCAGTCAAGTGGGTGCCAAATCTCCTAGTCGCAAAAGTGAAAATAAAGAAACCAATATCAAGTCTAATGCTGAAAATCATTTCTTGGCAACATTAGACCAAGAAAAATTAAAAAGAAAGGATGCATCTGATGGTGAAAACCTCCTTGAGGCACCGAAAGATGGGAGATTTGATACTTTACCTAAGCACTATCAAGAAAGATCATCCATTTTTATTGAACCAACAGAGGCAGTTAACATTGGCACAATAGAGCAACCAAAGATTCTTCATCCAGTGACTTCTCTATCAGAAGAAGAAAGGCAACAATATGTGGAATTCTTCAAATGATGACAAATCAATTTTGCCTGGTCATATGCAAACATGCTAGGGTTAGTTCCAGAGCTTATTATGCACCACTTAAATGTTAATCCAAGAGTTAAACCAGTCAAACAGAAGTTAAGGAAAATGCATCCGCATATCGCTCTCTTAGTCAAAGAAAAACCAAAAAAATTATTGGATGTAGGATTCATCAAACCTGTAGCTTATCCTCAATGGGTATCCAACATCGTTCTTGTTTCAAAACTAGATAAAAGCATCAGAGTATGCACAGATTTCAGAGATCTTAATAACGCATGTCCAAAGCATGACTTTCCTTTGCCTAACATAGACATAATTGTAGATTTAACTACTGGACACTCCATGTTTTCTCTAATGGATGGTTTCTCCAGATATAATTAGATCAAAATAGCACCCGAAGATCAAGAAAAGACAACTTTCACATGTCCATGGGGTACTTTCTGCTGGAATGTCATGCCTTTTGGATTAAAGAACGTCGGTTGTGCTACATATCAAAGAGGTATGACAACTATATTTCATGACATGATGCATACATTCATGGAAGACTATGTGGATGACATATTGGCTAAATCATACAACAGAGAAGAACATATAGAGATACTGGAAAAGATCTTTGACAGGTTAGAACAATACAAGCTATGACTAAACCCTAAGAAATGTGCCTTTGGTGTCACTTCAAGAAAGCTATTGGGATACATTGTTTCAGCTAGGGGTATTGAAGTAGATCTAGCTAAGGTTAGAGAAATAATGGAAATGGAATCTCCCAAGAATATCAGTCAACTAAGATCACTACAAGGAAGACTCGAGTCAATCAGAAAATTTGTGGCTCAACTAGCAGATAAATATCAACCATTCACACATCTATTGCACAAACATGTTAATTTCAAATGAGGCCATCAATGTGAAGAAGCATTCAACAAGATCAAGGCACATCTCATGCAACCACCTGTTCTAATGTCACCAATTCTAGGAAAGCCACTATTACTGTATGTATCAACTACCAAAGCATCATTGGGAGTTTTTCTCTCACAACAAGATAAGGAAAAGAACGAGCCATCTACTACATCAGTAGAACATTAGTGGGATACGAGATCAACTATTCACCAACAGAAAAAGCATGCTTAGCAATATTTTTTGCTTCTCAAAAATTATGACACTATCTACTATCTCACTCAATCAAGTTAATAGCTAAAATTGATCCTCTGAAGTATTTGCTCAGCAAAGCCACATTGACAGGACGACTAGCAAAATGGATCATGATTCTAAGTGAGTTTGATATCGAATATGTTGATAGAAAAGATATCAAAGGACAAGTCATCACAGACCAACTAGCAGAGACACCACTTCAAGATGATCATCCTCTACAGATTGAGTTTCCCAATGTTGATATCCTAACAGTCACACCAAAAACATGGCAATTATACCTTGATCGTTCATATACACAACATTGATCAGGAGCAAGAATTCTATTCATCACACCACAAGGTCATACAATCCCAAAAGCATACAAATTAAGCTTTCCGTGCACAAACAATATAGCATAGTATGAAGCATTGGTAACAGGTATCACAATGGTTGTAGAATGGAATATTACAAAACTTCAAGTCTTTGGAGACTCTCAGCTCGTCATTAATCAAATCAATGATGACTATCAAACAAAGGATGAAAAGATAATGCCTTATAAAAAGATGGTTGATGATATCAAGTACTTTGTAGAAATAACTTTTGAACAGATCCCAAGAAATGACAACAAAGCAGCAGACGCCATGGCTACACTTTCTTCTCTATTACAGACATAGGAAAATCAACAGCATTATGAATTCTTGGTAAAAGAGTTGTTTCATCCCTCCTTTAATTATCCTAATTCCCAAACCATCTATCAACTTATTGGACATGATTCCTCCCACTATGGCAAAATTTACACATACCTGAAAGATAATATACTACCTCCTGATTTATCGAAGAATGAAAAGAGAAACTTTATTCGCCAATCCTCCCATTTTACTCTCATCGTGAATACCCTATTTAAACGAGGTCTAGACGGTACTCTTTTAAGATGCATCAAACAAGAAGAATCTAAGAAGGCCTTACATGAAGTCCATAACGACATTTGTGGCACACATTCAAGTGGTCTTACCCTTTCGAAAAAACTCATACGCTAGGGCTATTATTGGCCGACTATGGAACGAGATTCTTTTCAGATAGCTAGAACATGCAAAAAATGTCAGATCCATGGGAATTTGATTCATGCACCAGCACAAGAAATTCATTCTTTAGCAATATCTTGGCCTTTTTTTCAATGGGGTCTTGATCTACTAGGAAAGATAAATCCTTCTTCATCAAATGGTCACAAATTTATCCTTGTAGCTACAGAATATTTTACAAAATGGATTGAGGTTATACCTCTCATAAATATCACAGGAAAACAAATTGTTGCATTTATCTTAAATTATATCATCTGTCGCTATGGAATACCAATGACCATTATCACTGATAATGGGTGACCATTCAAGAATCAAGATGTACAAGAGCTGTGTGAGAAGTTCAAAATCCAGCACAGATTCTCAACACCATATTATCCACAGGGAAATGGGTAGGCAGAAGCATCTAACAAAACTATTCTGAAAATCCTCAAAAAGACAGAGAACAATGCTGGAAGAGATTGGCATATTCAACTAAACCCTTCTCTATGGGCCTACCGCACCAGTATCCGCACACCGACAGGTGCCACACCTTTCTCTCTTGTATATGGATCAGAAGCCATATTGCCAATCAAAGTAGAGATACCCTCTCTACGTGTATCACTAAAAGGTCTCATCCCAGATGAAGAACAACGAGTATCTAGACTACAAGAGTTAGAACTGATCCATGAATGAAGACAAAATGCCTTTGATCATTTAAAGGTATATTAGCAAAGAATGTGTCAGAGCTATAATCACAAGGTTAAACCACAAGTCTTTCAAGTTGGGGAACTAGTGCTAAAAGAAAATCCACGCAACCAGGCAAATCGAGAAAAGAAAGGAAAATTTGAACCAAATTGGTTAGGTCCATTTGTGGTTACCGTACTATTTAGATCAGGAGCATATCAGCTATCAACACAGGATGAAAATCAACTCGAGGAACCTATCAATAGCATGCATCTGAAAAAGTTTTATGTCTGAAAAAATAAAAAACAGTGAAAAATAAAAAAAATTAAAAAAAACAAGTGAAAACAAAAACAAAAAAAAAGTGAAAAATCAAAAAAATCAAAAAAGTCAAAAAGCAAAATCCAAAAAAATCAAATATCCGAAAAAGTGCAATAAAAACAGATGGTGAAAACCTGGCAAACAGGTGCTATATGTCTGCTAGCTCTTCCATCTATTAGTTCATGCATTTTTTTCACTTGCATCCATTCATCCTCCATCAGTGCTGATCATCATAAAGCTTTTGTACATACGCAGGCATCCCAGGTGGCTTCTTGCCATGGTTTGGATCATTGGATATATCATAACGACTTTGTTTCTAGGCTTGGGGCAAAATCCTACACCTAGCTAGGGGCAAAACTTTGGATCAATTTTGAGCTTAATCAAACAGGTAGAACAAATGGTTAGACAACTCTTATCAAGCGAAAACTATGACATATCCAACATTGAACACGAGATCAAATCATCAACCATCAAGCTATCACAAAATCAATCTAAGCACATCACACACTTTTTGGTGGATGATATATTTTTGGATAATGATTTTAACATGATTGTTCAACTTTTTTACATTGATTTTCGCTATCATGATTTCTGAGTGACTCCAAGATGTCATTGACTAGAGGAACAAGGAAGGAACATGATATTTTTCTTGTCTACTGTCTGAAAATTAATCATTAATATGTGCAAATTTGTCTTGGGACATGATCATCGGAGTATCATTGAAGACATTTTTGATTTGCATATTGAAATGATTAATATTGCTTGTTTTATGCAAGCAACACTTAGGTCATCTCAGTTCAATTATACCTCGATGCTTGTGCTAACTTGCTATATCAAAATCCACGAAAGTAATGCTTAGGTCATCATGGTTTAATTATACCGTCTATGTTTGCACTCACTTCCCACATTTCAAAAGCTCAATGATGACAAAAATGCAAAATAATTCAGTGACTGGTCCGGTCATAGCTTTGCATTTCATTGCATTTTAACTTGCATTTCATTCTTGCATGGGATCCCGCATGCTCCTTTTATCCAAGGTTAAATCTATCGCAGGAATCATCAAAGTATCATCACAAATGTATACACAATCAAAATGATGAACTTGTCTCTCTCTCATGATATTATCGACCTAGCCCAAATCTTATGCTATCTCTCTCAACAGAATCAACATCAGCATATCCAAAAATTTCTGCAACTTGATATCAAGAAACTATCAATTCTTTATTTAATCAACCTTATCAAATAAAATCAATCAATCAAACCTAATTGATTCTGATCATGTCTTATACAGGATGAATCCTTCTTGAAACCAGATGATCTGATTCTAATTCATGTCTTATACAGGATGAATCCTTCCTAAAACCAGACATTCTAATCATGTCTTATATAGGATGAATCCTTCCTGAAACCAGACACTTTGATCATCATTGACTTATACAGGATGAATCCTTCCTAAAACCAGACTGAATTTCGATCTTATCAATCTAATCGATCAAGATTTATCAATCTTACCAATCTAAGCAATCAAGCTAATAGAAGAACTCGCATTTTCATCAAAACACAGTTGCAGAGATCAAATCAAATCTATTGAGATATCAATTTCGTAAAAACTCCAAGATCAATTATCTTAATTGATCTCTCGAGGGGGCATCATCGTATCGGAATTTAGCAATCAAGATTTGGGGCATCCTATCAAATCAATATCAGCATCAAAATGAGATTATTCTTTGAATCAACATGTCATCACACCTCGATTCAAAGAGGGGCAAAATGTATACACCTAAAAATGGTTTGAAGATAATTAATTAAATAAGCAATTATTTAATTAATCCTCCTCCCTAATTTAATTGAATTCATCAACAATATGATTAAATTTCCCCCTCATCTACTTATTAATAAATATAAGGATTTATTTAATAAGTTCATTTCTTCTAAATCCTATAATTAATTAAAACAAATCAATTTATGAGTTGTTGAGATTAATTAGCCTTTTCCTATTGTGTGAGCTTGAATTTCACCCTCAGAATGTTACCTGTAATAAAGTTAGTTTCACAAAATACAATGGAAATGCATACAGGAAATCCAAAATCTACCAATGAAACTACATGAAATACATACTAAAAAAATATATTATTTACCTTCATGGCTTATGTCTCATTGTGTCCTAACTCCACTGTTCCTGGTTGCAGATGGTGTGCTCTCAGACAATGCATTGTTGGCTTCCAAGATGGCATATGAAGAATGGACTGATAACTTGTAATTAACTGACATTATGATATGCAAATACTACATGATTATGCTAAAATGATTATACTATGATGCTATATGATAATTTGTATATTGCTATTTGCTTCAAAAACTCACAGATGCATAAGATTTTCTTGCAAATTGCACTTGCAATCTCTTGAAGTCTAACTTGAAGATTCTTGAAGATTAACTCTCTCAACTGAAGCTCTTGATTTTATAGACTTTGAGAGGATAAGATGATGTGGCTCAAATCAACGATCATGATCAGATCTGCAGATTTGAATGGCTATGAGCAAAGGTGAAGGTTGAAAGAAAGGGGGAAGGAGAAGACAAGTGTCACTCATCTCACCTTGACTGGGTTGCTGACTGAGGGAATCTAGGGATGGTTGGAGGAAATTTAGGCATGAGAGGACAAGTGGACTCAAGTCCTTCCTAAGATGTAGGGAGTGTTGGAGAGAATATAGGAAATGGTTATGAAATATGTGTACGTACACAATTTTCATTAAGTTTGGAAGTTGGAGATAAATGATAAATTAATATTTAAGAAATATTAATTTCCTTAGCCACATGTTTGATGAGTTGGCAAAGGGAAGATGAAGTGGAGATGGGAGAATGAGTTGGATAAGGGATTAAATAATTTTGAGAATTATTTAATATTTGAGACTATAGGATAGGAGAATAACCATTAAATATTGGATATTAATTGTTTGGAGGAGATAATTAAATATTAGATATTTAATTAACTTGGTTAGAGGAATAATTAAATATTAGATATTTAATTAATTAGAAGAATAAGATAATTAAATATTAGATATTTAATAAATTAGAGGAATAAAATAGATGAATTAATTAATAAAATATTAATTAATAGAAAGACATGAAAATGAATTAAATAAATTAATCTTTTCAAATTAACTATTTAATAGAAGAATAAATATTAAATAAATATAAAATATTTATTTAATTGTTCATAGCCAATTTTAGGTGTATACATTTTGCCCCTCATTGAAATGATGTGAAAACAACATTATTTCAAAGATTAAATCAAGTCTCGATAATGCCTGATAGAGATTGAAAATCCTGACTATGTGCCCCCTCAGGAGATTGATCATGAAATTGTCGAAAATTCTGGTTTGAATGATTAATCTCATGATAATAAAAAATTAGTCAATTAAATTCATTTGGAAAAAACAAATTAAATTGCCCCATTGAAATTAATTACTCTGCAAAATAGTAAATATAAAATTAACCAAGGCTAATTTTAACTTCATTGTTATCCTTGTCAGCTTTTTGGAGAAAATATTCTTGTTGAGGTGGTGAAATGGTGATTCTGGTGGAGTGTCATCGATTTGAGCGAGTTCGGCGTTACCAGCGACCTGTCGAGTATGGGTATCCGGTATGTATCTTATCCTGAACCTTGTTTTCAAGTTTTAATTCAAAGTTTCATGTTTTTAGGCACTTTTTTGGATTTTTTTTATTTTTTTTATTTTTTTGGCATTATTTTAGCGCTTTTGCAGTTTGTTTTAGCGCATATGCTCGGTATATTAGAGCTTATGTTCAAGATGTTAGCGCATATGCATAGGGTAGCGCAAATGTGTTGTTTGTTACCGCATATGCCCAGAAAGGTAGCGCTTTTGCATGGATTAGTGTTTATGAATATAGTTTTAGCGTTTGTGTTAAAAAGGATAGCGCATATGCACTAAGTTAGCGCATTTGCCTTTAGTTTTAGCGTATTTATTGTAGTTTAGAGCAAATGCTCAATAGGATAGCGCTTTTGCTTAAATTTGATATTTTTGATAAGTGCAAAAGCTAAAAATCACTTCGATTAGTAGATTTAATATGTGTAATACGTAGTGATGATGAAAATTGAGACTTGATTGAGTGATTGTATGCCTGATAGATGAATAGATAGGTTGATTGATTGATTTGATTTGATAGATAGATAGATTTGATTGATAGATTGGATCGATATATTTGATTGCTTTGATTAGCTTGATTGATAGATTGGATCGATTGATTATCTCTAAGAAATCGATTTAGTTTCTGATGTAAGAGCTTAGCAGAGTTTTTGAGTAAACTCGATGTTTGATAAAAAACCATGATTGATAGGTTTTAAAATGTTTTGATAGTGTAAGTTGCTTCAATTTGATTTGATAGATAGATAGATGATGATTAAGTTTTGATTTGATAGATAGATTTGATGATTCAATTTGATTTGATAGATAGATAGATTTGATGATTCAATTTGATTTGATAGATAGATAGATTTGATGATTCAGTTTTGATTTGATAGATAGATTTGATGATTCAATTTGATTTGATAAATAGATAGATTTGATGATTCAATTTGATTTCTCTTGAAAAATAGGAGAAACTTGATGTTCTCCAGTGTCGGGAGAAATTACCAGTGGTGTGTCATTTAGTTCCAAAGCTTACCCAGACTAATATTAGACACATAGATGCCTGTGGTTTATGCCATTTGCTATATATGCCTGAGATTACACATAATAGAGGTTTGTTGACAGCATTGGCCAAGAGATGGCATAGCGAGCATAACACTTTCCACCTGCCGACGGGTGAGATTAGTGTGACTCTAGAGGATGTCTACAGGATTCTGCATATCCCAGTGACTGGCGAGCTAGTGCAGTATGATTATCAGGATTGGGTTGGTACAGAGGCTTGCAGAGTTGTGTTTGTTGATGAGAGCATTGGTAGGGGAGAGATCTGGTGGGTAGATATGGTGATGTATTATGAGGCTCTTCTTGTTATTCTTGCTGGCTTGATTGGAGGATTTATATGTCCTCATAGGAGATCACAAGGTTTTTCTGTTAGATGGGGTGAGATTCTCCTTAGTATGGTTCAACATCGTACTCAATATGCGTGGGGTGTTTGTATGTTGGCACACTTATATCATGATCTTCATCAAGTAGTGTATGATGAGAGTGCGAGTTTATCTACTGGATGCACTTTATTGCAGATCTGGTGTTGGGAGCACATTGTTGTTACTCGACCTATCCATCACAGAGTTCATGGAGGCAGGCAACCATATGTATATTTTTATGCAGGTATCCTTACTCAGCATAAGTTGGGTAAGATGGAGTATTGGCATTGGGTGCTTGATTCATTGGACAGCATCACTTGGAGACCATATCTTGATTGTGAGCCATGGATGGATGATGCACAGACATTACCATTCATCATGCAAAGTAGATATCTCATTGGTCGGACACCTTTTATTATTGAGCGGTAGTTAATTGGTCAAATTTTGAAATAGTTTGGTATCATCCAGCCTATGCCTACTGGTGTGACGATATATGCTTGGCAGTATAGAGATAGACCAGATTGGGCACCGTCGTTGTCATTTGAGATTGCTCATGCAAAGTTTGTTGCTACTCCGAGAGTGGCTTATGATATGAGATTACACATTCTTGATCCTAGGGTTACTGCAGAGTATGCTCAGTATATACTAGCTCATCCATTTCCTCGCATTACTGATCCAACAGATCCTCCTCCCAGCTCAGGAGATGATGAGGATGACTCGGATGATCCAGTTTCTAGGAGACACAGATGGAGATGAGAGCTTAGAGCTTCTCATGAGGTTGGGGGAGGTGGAGATGATGGTGGGGATGGAGGTGGGGATGGAGGTGGTGGTAGGAGACCTAGATGGAGGGGAGGTCGATTGAGAGTCCGTGGAGGACCATTTGGACCGGCTGGCAGGATTGAGAGACCACATCCTATGGGTGGGAGAGATGTTGGACGGATTGGGAGAGAGCATGGCAGGACTAGTATGAGATCACCAAGAGGGTTGCCATTGGCAGGAGGCCAGGTGACTGGACTAGATGGGGGTTGTGGGAGAGGCATTGATTTTGGACAGATTCAGCCAGATCCTCAATTTATTGTAGTGCATGGTGGAGATGATGAGGATCCTGAGGATCATGTTCCCCTAATTAGACGATGGGTGCGGAGAGTTACTCAGACTGAGATTCCAGCAGTTGGATAGGTTGGTGGTGAGGGGATTGGGATTCATGCACCACAGCAGAATGTACCAGAGCAAGTTGCACCAGTGCATGATATCCCATATGTGGTTATACTAGAGCATGATGTGCTAGGGTAGGATACTATTGACAGTCTGAGAGAACAGATTGATCAGCTTCGAGCATAGGTACAAACTCTTATTACTGAGCGGGATAGAGCTGTTAAGAGACAGCATGATACACAGGGTCTTCTTGATCATATTCAGCAGGTTGGATCAAGTACTCTCTTGGCGGATACTGTTAGAGCACTAGTTCAGGCCGAGAAGGAAACTTCCCACTGGCAGGGACGATATGAGGAGGTAGTTGCAGAGAGCCAAAGAGCAGGTAGTTATCATACCACCGTGCTGCTGGATACTAGCAGTGGTGGGGCCATGGGACCTCCTCAGAGGAGTGGGGATCATGGGAGATAGGCATCTGGAGAATCTTCTCACCCACAACCACAGAGATAGACAGAGTCGGGTGGTATTGGTACAGGACAACCTTGACTTGATTTGCATTGGATGAGGTATTTGTATTGTTTATCAGATATCATTGTATACTTGGAATTTTATTGTTTTATGATGATCTATATGCAGATATGGACTCTATATGATGATGATGATTTATATGCTTTGATTATATGGATGCAATGATTATATGGATGATGATATGATCTTTGCTTTTTATTATGATGATAATTTATATGATGATGCAATGATAAATGCTTTTGTTGATTTTTGATGATCTTGGATGCAAATGAAAATGATTTCTAACTTAAATGATGCAAATGTAATGATCTATATGGAATGCAAATGAATGATTGATTTGCTTTTGATTTATGATTATGTAAATGCAAATGATCTATATGAAATATTTTTGAGTTTTTATGTAATGTTTATTATGATTATGAATCGAAGTGCAAAGATGCAACTAAATGAAATGAATGATGATTTAAAATGATTCTAAGAAATGAATGCACCTATAATGATTAAATGCAAATTGTTTTTGTTTGTCCAAGTATACTCAATCTTTATTTATGACCATTGATCTGTTTAATGAAATGATATGCTTATAATGCAACTGACAAATGAATGCTTATAATGCAGATGAATAATGAGCTAATGAATTGATCTAACTAAAAATTATACTACCAGTCTTCATATGCGATTTTTTAACAGTGCTTGATTTCATCATTGAGCTTTTAAAATGTTGTAAGCAAATACAAGCAACTTGACATAATGATTCAAGATTACCTGAGTATTATTTACATGGATTTTGATATAGCAAGTTAATACAAGCAATGTGATATAATGGATCAAGTTGACCTGAGTATTGCTTGCAGAATAGACAAGGAGTATGTCCTTTCATGCATGACTTGGAATGTCCTCCTTGATCTTTTGTTGATCATATCCTGAGACAAGTTCATACCGTAGTAAGAGATAAACCACAGACAACAATCAAAGAAAAATAAGCATGCCCCATCATAGCTTCTCTAGTCATGGACATCCTTGAGTTGCATAGAGTAAATGATTAGCAATAAAATCAAGATATAAACACTGAACCTTGTATGTCATTCACATGCTCTAATGGTCATTAACTGATATAATCATCTTAATGAATGATCTTTGATAATCCTTTATAGCTTGTTGGTTGATTCTTCATTTTCTAAGTTTGACGATTCAATTGTTATGAAATGCCTTGATTTCCATTGCTTTGTTGCTTTTTAACTGTTTCAAAACCCTAGATGTTTTTGGATTTTCTAAGTTTTTTTATTGTTTTTGGATTTTAAAGATTCAAAAGATCACCTTAGCAAAAGGAATTAGGATTTTGCCCCTAGTGGAAATAAAAATTTATTATGGATGTATGAATTGATCAAGATCCAAACCATGGTGGGATACAAATGCAGATATGATTGATTTTGATAAGGTCTAAGATAGTGACTATGACAAGTATGTCAAAGATTGGTTAACTGTTGGTAAGTTGCATAGTTCTTGCTAAATGGTTCAGAGCAATGGATGCGAAAGACGGAATGGTTAAGCTAGCGATAGATAGCAATGATAGATGTGATAGAATGGAGTGGATAGGTTTGCAAAGCGATCTCATAGATGGAGGAACTCACATTTTTAGATAGCGCATGTTTACCAGGTTTTCACCATCTAAATTTATTGCATTTTTTTTGGATTTTATATGCTTTTTATTGATTTTTTCAGGACTTTATATCTCAAGTATAGAACTTCTTGAGAATTGACAGGTTCATCAAACCAATCACCTTCAGGAGTAGATAGCTTGTATGCTCCTGATCCATATTTTGCTACTATGACAAAAGGTCCTAGCCAATTTGGTTCAAATTTTCCCTTCTTTTCTCAGTCTTGCTGATTTCTTGGATTCTCCCTTAGAACTATATCTCCAATCTGGAAAATACGCAGCTTGACTCTGTGGTTATAGCTTCTTGCCATTCTTTGTTGGTATACTTTCAAATGTTCTATTGCATTTTGGCGACGTTCCTGAATCAGGTCTAGTTCTTGGAGTTGAGAGACTCATTGTTCTTCTTCCGGTATAAGATCATGCAAGGATACACTTAGAGAAGGTGTCTCTTCTTCTATAGGTAATATAGATTCTGATCCATAGACCAAACAATATGGAGTTACCCCTGTTGGAGTGTGGACGCTAGTTTGGTATGCCCAAAGAGAAAGATTTAGCTGAATGTGCCAGTCTTTTCTAGCTTCATCTACTATTTTCTTCAAGATTTTCAAGATAGTTTTGTTTGATGCCTCAGCTTGACCATTTCCCTGTGGATAATATGGAGTAGAGAACCTATGTTGGATATGAAATTGTTCACATAGTTCTTTCACATCTTGATTTTTGAATGGCCTTCCATTATCAATGATAATGGTCATAGGAACGCCATAGCGACAGATTATGTAATTCAAGATGAATGATGATATTTGTTTTCCTATCACTGTTGTTAAAGGCACTACTTCAATCCACTTAGTAAAATATTCAGTAGCTATCAAAATGAACTTATGTCCATTAGAAGATGAGGGATTGATCTTTCCTACCAAATCAAGGCCCCACTATGAAAATGGCCATGATCCCATCATAGGATATAACTCTTGTGCTAGTGCATGGATTAGATTTCCATGGATCTGACATTGTTTACATTTTCTAGCATAGGTGAATGAATCTCTTTCCATAGTAGGTCAAAAGTAACCCATATAGATAAGTTTCTTAGCCAATGTTAAACCACTTGATTGTGTACTGCAAATACCCACATGAATGTCATTAAGAACTCTCTCAGATTTGTCTTTTTCAAGACATCTCAACAATGTACCATCTAGACCACGCCTATATAGGATATCAACAATAATGGTATAGCGAGAGGATTGACGGATAAAGTTTCTTCATTGATTATGGAAAAATTCCAGTGGAAGGATATGATCTTTCAAATATTGGTAGGTTTGACCATATAAGGATTCACTAGTTCCTAATATATGGCAAATTCGATAGGTATGTTGGGATTGGATGGTAGGGGTTAAGATATCTTCCATGAGAAATTTGTAACACTGTTGATTCTCTTTATTTTGCAAGAGAGATGCTATTGTAGCCATCACATCTACTGCTTTATTCTCATTTCTAGGAATCTGGGTGAATGTGATTTCTTTAAAGTATCTTTTAAATTCCTCTATCAGCTGTTTGTATGGCATAAGTGTATCATCCTTTGTTTGATATTACTCATTTATTTGATTTATGACAAGTTGTGAATCACCATAGACATGTAGTTCTTTTACATTCCATTCAATGGCCATTTTAAGCCCTATAGCCAATGCTTCATACTCTGCAGTACTATTAGTGCATGGAAATCACAATCTATACGATTTCGGAATTGTGTGTCCTTGAGGTGTGATGAAAAAGATTCCTGCGCCTGATCCATATTGGGTATAATAACCATCAAAGTAAAATTCCCAAAAGTTTGTACTTATTGTCAAGATATCTGCATCAGGAAATTTGATGTGCAAAGGCATGTTATTGTGTAGAGGTGCATCAGCCAATTGATTAGTGATGACTTGTCCCTTGATAGCTTTTCGGTCAACATATTCTATGTCAAATTCACTCAGTATCATAACCCATTTGGTTAGTCTCCCTATCAATGTTGACTTGCTCAATAGATATTTGAGAGGATCTATCTTTGCTATTAGTTTTACATAATGAATCAACATATAATGTCGTAGATTCTAGGTTGCAAATACGACTGCTAGACATATCTTTTCAATTGAGGAATAATTTAACTCATAGCCAACAAGCATTCTACTGATATAATAAACTGCTCTTTCTTTTCCTTCATCATCATGCTGAGCTAGGAGAGTGCCTAATGATACACTTGTTGTTGAGACATAGAGTAACAATGGTTTCCCCTTGGTTGGTGATATCAGTACTGGAGGACTCATAAGATATTCTTTTATTTGCAAGAAAGCTTCTTCACATTTTGTATCCCATTTGAATGGAACATTTTTACGTAGAAGATGGGTAAATGGAAGACATCTATCAACCAATTGAGAAACAAATCTCCTGATTGATTGCAACCTTCCTTGTAAAGATCGAAATTGACTTATGTTCTTGGGTGACTCCATCTCCATGATAGCTTTAACTTTTCCAGGATCTGCTTCGATGCCATGAGCTGATATAATGTATCCAAGGAGCTTTCCAGAGGTTACTTCAAATGCACATTTCTTTGGATTTAATCTCAATTGATATCTTTCCAGCCTATCAAAAATATTGCTTAAAATGTTCAAATGTTCTTTTCTTGTGTGAGATTTTGTAAGTATGTCATCGACATAATCTTCCATGAATGTATGCATCATGTCATGAAAAATTGTCGTCATATCCCTTTGATACATTGCTCCTGCATTCTTGAGCCCAAATGGCATAACATTCCAGCAATATGTTCCCCATGCATAGGTGAAAGTTGTCTTCTCTTAATCTTCAGGTGTGATTCTTATTTGATTATATCCTGAGAAGCCATCTATTTAATGAAAACATCTCATGTCCTGCTGATAAGTCCACTATGATATCAATGTTTGGAAGCGGGAAATCATCTTTTGGACATGCTTTATTCAGATCTCTGAAATCTATGTAGACTCTTATGCTCTTATCTGGCTTTGATACTAGTACAATACTTGAGACCCATTCTAGATAAGCAATTGGTCTTATGAAACCCACTTCTAATAGTTTCTTGAGCTCGGTTTTGACACGAAGAGCAATATGCGGATGCATCTTTCTTAGCTTTTGCTTAACAAGTTTTGCTTTTAAATCCACATTAAGATGATGCATGATAAGATCTGGGTTAAGTCCTAGCATATCTACATAAGACCAAGCAAAATTTATTTGTCTTTGCTTATCGAATTCCATGTATTCTTTCCTCTCTTTTTCTGATAATGAGGCAGCAAAATGAAGTATTTTAGGATCTTTTGATGTATCAATGTTTAGTGCTTCTGTTGGTTCTATCAGGATAGCAGATCTCTCTTGAAAGTATGCAGGAAGAATGTCAAACTTTCCATCTTCTGGTGCCTCAAGGAGGTTTTCACCATCAGATACACCCTGTGTTTTCTCTTTTGATTGATCTAATGTTGCCATGAAATGGTTTTCAACAATAGGTCTCTTTCCTTGTTTTATTTCATTTTTGTGATTGGAAAGTTTGGCATTTTCTTGATTATGAGAAACATCACTTGATTCTGCAATGGAAGATATCTTAGGATGGATAGGTTCAACAATGTTAAGGTACACGGCTAAGTCATGATCATTGGAAAATACATTTAGTTCGGGGTTGTCTAAATTATCCCAATCAATTAGTCCAGGATGTAGAAGGGGTAAATCATAATCACTGTCATCATTAGGTGTTTCAATGTTCATGACATAATGATTATAGCTTGGCGTAGAATAGGTATTGTCATAGATTAAATGTTTTTGAGAATTGTCTTTCTCAAGCGTTTCCGAATTAGTCATAACAAGATTAATATTAGCATTTTGTATTTCACACTCAAGTGGTCCTTCAACTGACGTTTGTCCCTTCAACGAATGGATTATATCCACGCACACATCTTTGATATTGAAAATTCCTTCTTGATTAACCTCATTTACATTTTGGAGTTGACATATTTGTGCACATGATGAAGTAGATTCTTTTAATAGATTTGGTCTCCTTTCAAACTCAACTTCTTCTAGACTAATAGTTAGTCCAACTTGACTATCCCTTAGCTCTTTCATGGTTCTTCCATATATGATCCATGTTTGCGCTTCTTGTGGCATTTTTTTTCTGTCTTTGTCATTTCCTTTCCTTTTTACATATGTCTCTTTTCTCTGGATTATGAGTTTTTCTTGCCTTCTTTCTAACTTCATCTTCTGTTCTGCTATAAACAAGTCTTCTTTTGTGATAGCTACTTGCTCTTCATTATGTTATTTACTTGATGTAGTGTATAAGACATCTGGACTCCACTCGTATCCATTGGAGTCTATTTCTGAATCTTGATCCAAGATTACTCCACTATACCATACTAGAATGTCGTATGGTGCAAAGAGTTCTTTGATTTCTGCCATCTCTATTTTTACTACTTCTGGAATATCTTGTGAAGATTTTGTCTTTGTTTGTATTTTCAGAATTTGTTGACAAGATTTTTCTTCACCTTGGATGATGATCTCCTTTTCTTTATTTTCATGTTCTTCTTGCTTTTTTTGTTTATTGGTTACAGTTTCGGCCACTTCATGTAGCTTTTCTTGCCAATTTTCTTCTTTAGAAACTGATTTTTTTCTCCATTTTTGTTGTTGATGATTATGTTGCTTTTGATTAGACTTCAGATATTCTAGCCTGGATTTATCTTCTGTGAATTGTGAGTGTGGACAAATGGGTTATGAAATACCTTGATGTTGCTTACCAATTGGTCCTTTTCCTTCATATCCCATCTTTTGCCTGATTTCATATCCTTTGCCATATTGTTTTATGGGAATATTGACTTCTGCTACAGTTGCTATAGTTTTATCTTCATCTTTGTATAACCAACCAAGGATGTCTTTGTCTTCATTTTCCTCTTCAAGAGTCCCAGCACTAACAAAGGTTCCTTTAAACATATGTTTTGATTTTCCTAATGCCTTTGATTGAATATCTATAGGTTTCCCATATGACTTAGGGGAAAGTGGAAAATTTTGCAAAGAATACTTTCCCATTCCTTCATCATTTAACTTGAGATTTTCTTCAAAAATTTTCCATAACTTTGCTTGAATTTCTTTGGTAGGATATATTGATTCTCTATTATGTGGAACTCTTGTATCTTATGTTGGCTTCAAACTATTGCAATATTGACTAGAATCTGCAATTATAGTCATTTATTTTCCTTCATGAGGAAATTTTACACATTGATGATGTGTAGAAGGAACTGCTTGCATCTTGTGAATCCATGGTCTTCCCAGAAGAATATTATAGGAGAGGTTCAAATCTAAAACTTGACACAATGTATCCTTTTCCATAGGTCTTATCTTTATTGGTAGCACAACAATCCCTTAGAAGAACATTTTGCTTCATCATAAGCCTTGATGGTTATTTATTTTTCAGGTCTACTGCATTCTCTGAATATCCCAAAGCTTTTATCAAACTTAATGCACAAATGTTTAATCTAGCTCCTCCATCTATGAGCACATGTTTGACATGGGTGTTGGATCTTTTGCTACACTTGGAAAGGTAACCTTTGCTTTGCTTGTCGTGATAACATTGATTGGTTCTAAAGATGAATTTTCATTAACAATAATCACATTCACTACATCATCATATGTATAAGTGTAATTCACCTTGGTTTTTCCATTGTCATCTTTTAATTGGGATGATTCACCTTTGTCATAATTTGGGAGTGGATTTTTGAAAGCCAAGTGTGATTCGTTCATTTTATGGCTATCCACTGTAATGGTTCCATTATCGATTAGATCTTGGATAAGGTGTTTCAATCTCTGACAATCATTTGTTAGGTGTCCTTTATTCTGATGATAGTTGCAAAAATGATTGTCATTCCACCAATTGGGCTTGACTGGTGGTTCATAATTTCTTGTTTCTGGCAAAACAATCAATTTATTAGCAAGTAAAGTTTTTAGAGTTGATTCTAAAGATTCTCCAATGTTTGTGAATTTTCTTCGAGGATTGGAGAAAAAGGACTTAGCTTTGTTGTTTTCTGGATTGTTATTGCTTGGGTTTTGATTTGATAGATTGAAAATTGGTTGTTGTTGTTTTGTATTACTATTATCGTCATTCCCTTCATTGTTGATATTCCTATTCTTTGACCGGAACTTGGGTTTGTCATTGTTGTTGTTGTTGTTGTTGTTGTTGTTGTTGTTGTTGTATGAATTATTGTAAAGTTTTAGTTCTCCTTTCTTTACCATTGCATTCTCTATTTTTAGTCCATTCTTGATCATTTTGGCAAAAGAGGGAGGACATTGCATCCTTAGTCGATAACTCATTTCACTGATAAGATTATCAATGAATATGTCCATTTTTTCTTGATCAGGTACATCTAAGGGATACCTATTAAACATGCATTTCCATCATTGTAAGAAAATCATAAAGGATTCACCATTCTTTTGTTTAACATTGCAAAGATCTAGCATCGTTATTTCATTCCTTATATTGTAGGAATATTGTGAAATAAACCTATTCACAAGGTCTTCAAAGGATTTGATTCTGGATGGTAATCTTGAAAAACATTCCATTGATTGTCCATTTAAACTCCTAGGAAAAACACGCATAAGGTAAGTTTCATCGTGAGCAAATTCCATGCTCATAGTACAAAACTCCCTAATGTGATCTTGAGGATCAGATTTTCCATCGTATTTGTCATATTTAGGAATCTCGCAATGTTGTGGAAATGGTATCATATTCAGATTTTTATCAAAAGGATATGGGCATATATCTTCTAATGAATATTTCATGGAGCTTGTCCCATTTTTCATGTCTAGTATTTGTTGTTGAAGATTTTGTATTTGTTGAGTAAGGTTTGATAAGGGATTATCTACATAGTTTCTTCTTGTTTCTTCGTGAGTCTTTTTGTCACTATGCTCTTTTCTTTTATCATCCCTTTCTTTCCTTGTTTCTCCGTTATTTTCTTTGTTTATGTCCTCGTTATTTGGATCATCTGTGTTTTGGGTGTTACTTGTCTCTGCATCTTGTTTCAAGCTTTCCATGTTAAAGTCTTGTGGTAGTTTAGCTCCAGATTTTGCCAACATCAAGAGATATTTTTCTTTTTGTTTTGCCAATAATTTTTCCATTAGCCTATCAAATTTGAAATCTTGCTCAAGGTCTCTAATGGTGTTATTGACTGCTTCTTCGTCAACAGTGGTAAATCGAAAAGTGTGGAATACAGTAGTATCTTCTTCCTCCATTTGTTGTTGTTTTCTAAGTTGCTCATGTTGGGCTCTAGTCCAAACTAGCATGTGATTATTTCAATGTTGTTGAAATTCCCAAAGGACAAAGTCAATAGGTGATTATTGGTTTAGGAAGATATGCTTTGTTGATCTTACCACTATTGTTTGTTCGTTGGGATAAAGTGTCTCTTTGTGGAAACGCATGTCTTTGTAGAGTTCCACCATCAAATTCTGTACCGTAACCACATAAGTAGTGACGAAAACGGTGTAATAATGTCCTATATTTCAATAAGATCTTGCGATTGATATACAAGAATCTTATCCTTTTCTGAGTAGCTTTATAACTAAGTTTTCTTTTCTTAAGGTGATACTTAAAAGTCATATAAGCATTTGACAATTCACAAGTTTTTTTTGATTCCAAAGTTGGTGTGATTTTGGTTTTGATATAACCTAGGTTCAAAATAGGAAAGATATATCCAAGATTAAGAACCTAGTATAGATTTGATCAAGCTTCGTGATAGAGGATTTGATTATCCTAATGAGAAACTTGACAAAGATGTTGATTTTTGCACTTAAGATAGTTGAATCAATAGCTTGTTAAATGTTGATGTTTATAGAACCTTTTGAGTATAACTTGTTGGATTAGTAACCTATTTGTTTGAGCTAGTTTGAAAAGTATGTGATGGTTTAGAGACAAAACCTACTTCAAGAATTATTTTGTTGTTGATGTTTTGATACTTTGATTTTGGTTTGGTGTTTCAAGTGTTGGAAAGCTTTTGTATTACCCTTTTTGATCAAACTTTTTCAGAAATTTGTTGGATTTTTTCTCCCTTGTAGACGATAATTTTCTTTAATTTTTGACCATTTGGAACATCTTATAGTCATAGAAGACACAGTGTTTAATAAACAAAATGCACTGTAATAAACCACCTTACTTAACCCAACAAAATTTGACCATTCTTTTTTTTGTTTAATTTAATCATTTGTGTTTGATTCAATCACATACTCTGGGCATCCATCCATTAGGATTGGACATTCATCCATCTGGGATGAGCATCTAACCATACGGGTTAGGCAAATGTCCATACAAAGTAGGAGGTTTCATCTATCCAATACGGGATAGGCATCTACCCATATGGGGTAGGCCTCTATCCCATTGGGATAGGAGGTGCTCTGGCCAGAGACTTAGACTCATCAGGAACATTTGGGTCTTGAGTCACTCACTAAGTACTACACTCTTCTAATAGGAGTGCACCGAGGTCTCCGTCCTTAGGAGAAATTAAAATAATATAATACAAGCTTGAATTCCGCCTCAGAATTTGGCTAAAGGCCTCGAGAAGTCAAGCGAATCTATACGGCATTCCTTCCGAGTATGCATTGAATTACTTTTTCCTTTTTATTATACTTATCTTTCAAATTAGGATTCTACTCAATCCTTCTTCTTACCAAACCTAGACCCCATCCACGAACACCTGAGTACTAGGGACAACTCCATCCCAAGACTACCTACATACCCGTTTCGGCATGGGATCAAGGCGTAAAGTATTTAGTTCTATTTTCTACTCTATGGTTTGATGTAAACTAATTAGTGGGTACGCAACCCTTTCTAGGGTCAATGTCCCAGACAGTTTCTTTGTGGTTGCTACCCATGGTGGTAGCACTTAAGCAAAAGGCTCAAGATGGCCTATTGCTTGTGGCCTAAAACAACTAGATTCTAATACCTATCATAAGCATCACCCTTGACCCAATTGTCAATTGACAACAACTCTTTGAGATTAAATCAATTTCGTAAAAGCATTTCACTTAATCAACCCTAAAGGGGGTTTACTATGGTTTAACTCAACGGATGTAAAAATCATTTAAGGATTATCTTACTAGATTATCGATCCAAGGGGGATTACCCGCCCCTTGGATTTTAACTTCCAAGTGTCCCTTATTAGTCCTCGATGATTTATAGGGATGATGCCATAGATGTCATTAGTGCAGCTTTATTAGGCGTTAAGTGCAGTAGTTCAACATGACGGCATTACCTGTAAGCGTGACCCAGAGGAACTGTATATATCGAACGCTGCTAGGTTTTGGTTTTTCAACTTCCTTTATTTAGTTTTCTAACTAAGAAAAAAACATCATGCTTGAAAAAAATTATGAAATGAATGTACATAATTAGACATTACGAAGTTTAATTAATTGAAACAACTACTTTGATGGCATTCGAGTACCACTTGATAAAAATACCATTCTTCTACAACTAAACTATTTAATAAATAAATGCATGATAATGACAATTATGAACTCACATATTAAAACATGTAACTTGCATGAAGATGATGGAAATGTAACTTCCTCATCAATGAATGCAAAAATAGTGTCATTTACATGCAAAATTACGAAATGTTTACTTCTATCACAAGAATAATTAATTATAGAGTTACTAGTTCAAATGAGCAATTAGTTTAGACTTTTAGCAATTTTGGATCAAATCATAATAATATGACTTAATTATTTTAAATGAACCTAAAATTTCTAACCAAGTAACCCAATAAATCTCAATTAGATTGCGAGATTCCAATTATATACATTAATTTAAAATTACAAATTTATTACACAATATCCAAATTATTTATAGATTTTCCTAAATTTACGAACTTAAAATTTAACTAAGGCAATTATTAACAATTTTTAGTTTGCAATTTAATATAAAAAAATTTAAAAAAATCTAAATAACCAAAAAAAAAAAAAGGTACGAGACTTGTTTAAAGTTAATGGGGAGTGCGAGGAGGCCCATGGGTCCATCATCACTACGGACTTGTGGGTGCAGGCCCGCAATGATGAGGGGACCGTTGTGGTCCCCTCCACTACCCTGCGGCCACTGTCGTAACAGTGACCGTAGGGTAGCGGGGGGTACCACTCCCGGCGGTTACCTTAATACCGCCTCCCCTGCACATTCCCTGACAATAATTGTTTCGAAATGTAAATAATGTCGAAGTTTATTGAATGCAAATTTAATTATTTATATGTATAAAAATATAGTATATGGTAATTTATAACCGAATATGATCTGAGTTTAATTAACTTTTTCCCATGAGAATGATAGTAATATAGATAAAAAATGAATTAATCAAATTAGGAAAATTTATGAAATAACTTTGATCTCAGGGATTATAACTGTTCGTAGATACACAGAGAAAGATCCCTTTTATTTTTTGAAAAGATGAAATATTCACAATATAGTTGGAAAATATAGTTTTTTCAGGAAGAAATTATTTATAATAAACACCTAAATGTACACAGTTTTTGTCACAGAGAGAGATTTATACTTTATTTCCAGACGTTTTTTGTTCACAGAAAAGTAAGACTGCTCTTAGAGGAGAATGAATTAATTAAGGGATTAGAATTTACACACAAACGATCAAATCTACATTCAAAGAGAAATGGGTTTTTTACTCACAAGAAAAATATTTAAATAACTTCATATACAAATGATCAAACTTATATTCACACAGAGGTAAGATTATTCACAAGGAAGTAAGATTTAATTAAAGAAATAAGATTTACATTCAGATTTCCATTCCAAGAGCCAGAGAAATGAATTTAAGAGGAGAATAATAAGGAACAAGATTCATACACAAGTGATTATCATTTAATCACACAAAGAAGAGTTTAATCAGAAAAAGTAATTAAATAAGGAAATATGATTTTGCACAGATCTAGAAAATCTCTTTTTTTTTTGAAAAGCAAAAGCAAGATCTGATATTTTTTTTTTCTAAAGAAAATTAAACAAATAATAAAGCTATCTACATGCATTATATGGAAAGTACCTTTATCAATATTTATCCCTAAATTAAAAAAAAAAGATTTACAATCTAATTTTTTTTGATAATACAAATTTCTCATAAAAGAAGAGAACCTAACTTATCGAAGCTCGATGTTGAATCCTCTCCAATATTCTAGCTTTCTTCTTAGATCCTTCCTTGCAAATTGAGAGAAATCTTCAAGAACAACTTAACAATCCTACAACGAAAATGTGACTACCAAAGAAGATCCTACTACTAACAACAAGGAAATTGGGAATTTTGTTAGAGTATTCGGGTATTTACTTGATTAATTAAACATTATTTGTTTAATTATTTAAGTTCCATTTATCTCTTTTACACTTAAGCTAACTTTAGGTGCATATAATTAATTATTTTAATTAATTATTATGTGCAAACCTAGGTTTTCCCTTTTAGGGTTTCTTGACCTATTAAAGGTTGAGTTCTTTCTTTTCATTGTATGAAGAAGGATTATTATTGACAATACATTTTGGAGATTATTGAGCTCTCATCTTTTGGAGCATATTTTTCCTGTGTATTCTTTCCTTCTGTGATTTGCCTCATTGCTTCTCCTTGTAACAGGTTTTTTAGCTTGCAAAGATTATTTGGGCTCCTGTGGTGTTGTATTTTCTCAACTCCTATATGGTATCAAAGCTTCAGATCTGCAGCTACCTGTTCTTGTTTTGAGAATTTTGCTTTGGAAGTAGATCTGGGGTTTCAGGATTTTTTATGTACCTAGGGTTTGACCTTTTTTCTAAGCACTTTGGGCCTAAACGGACTTCACCATCGTGCTCAGAAGGCCCAAAAACCCCTATGGTCATATAAAATTGGACCTATTTTGGTTCCTGAGCCTTTGGGAGCAATTTTTTCTCAAATCCGGGTCGTACAGCTCTGACATGCAGATCGAGAAAAAAAATTGAAAATTTTTTTTTCCCTTTTTACGGCATGCAGGCCAAATTTTTGCTTTTTTCTTGAAAAAAAAGGCAAAGAAAAAAATAGGGTTTTTAAAAAAAAAAAAATTAGGGGGGGGGGGGGGGGCAACCCCACGGTACGCAGGGTACCGTGGGGCCCCCTACCTTCACGCAGGACCTCGGGCCCCGCACCTCTTCCGGCCCCCGGCAATTTTCTCTGGCCCCCCGACGGCTCGGTCTCTAGCCCCCTGCCGTCTCCTGGCCCCCTATCGGCCTCCCTATGACCATCGGCACCCTCTGCGACCGTCATCGCTAGAACTCCGCCCGCCGCCCAAGCGGCCCCCACTCCGCCCGAGCCCACAACCCTAGCGGCCACCGCCCGGCCTGACCTCCTCCGCCGCCCGACCCGACCTCTTCCGCCGCCCGGCCTACCTGTCACCGGCATCCACCTCCCGGCCCGTCGGCTGCTCAGGCTCCACCGGAAACAGCAGCCCGCCACCGGGGCGCCACCCGGCCGCCACCCACTGGCCACCGAACCACCAACAAGCCACTAGACTCCCTTTTTTGGCTTTTTCAAGGGGGGATTTGGTTTTTTGGCTCTATCTTGGGCATACGGAGTCTTTTTTTTTAAAACGAATAGGCGTCGGAAAGCTGGTTCCGAGGCCAACCTCATGGTGTTGGTAGTTTTTTCCAATTTTTCTATTTGATTATGTTTTTTTCCAGTCAAAGTGAGGTCTATTTTTTGCACTCCGGGAGCCATAGAATGAGCATCCGACCTCCGTTTTTTGAAAAATTTATATTTTCGGAAAGCGTGTGCTATGTACTTTCCAAAAATATGAGTTTTATTTCTAGATTCTACTTCATGCATATTTTATTCAGTTTTTTTCTTTTCAGCACTCTGGTGGATATCATGGTTGTTTCAGGTCCTAGGATCTCTTTTCTGAGTAGGATGTCTCTATTTTGGTTCACGTTTCTATTTTCTAGTCTTCCTATCATTGTACCTTGTATTTATGCAAATGCATTGAGATAAAGTGCCATCATGCATTGTTTATTTGGAATCTTGCACATCTTGTGTCTTGTTGTACATGCACTATTGATCAAATGCCATGAGGGGGTTGATGTTTGCCTATTGTTTTCCATCTTCCTTTCACACGATGTGTGTCAAGTGAGTGTTCCTTCCATGAAACCATGTACTTTTCTCAACACCTTTGATGTTCCTGGTTCTTCGTCATGTAGTTTTTTTTTGGCTGTCCTTTTCAGTGTTCCTATCCCTCTCCCACTTCTGCATTATGGGGAGGTTTATCCTGTTGGTTCTACTGCTTCCGTGGTTCAATTGATCTTTAGGCTTTGGTTTCTCATGCCATCTGTATCTTTGATTTCAGTTGTTTTTGCCTTGTTTGCCTTCTGATTCGAGTAGTGTCATTTGAGGGCACTCATACAGATTACATTCTTCTCTACCTTGTCATGTTCTATTTCAGTGGAGGTTCTTCAGATCAGCGGTTATTCTTCGATAGAGTTTGCAGGTTCTTCATGCTTCAGTGGTATTCTTTTCCATCTCTTTTTGGAGTAGAGTTTTGTTCCCACGTTATTTTCTCTATTTCTCCAGTTCGTAGAGATTTCATTGTATTTGGGTACCTGATCAGGCCTTGTTGCAAGGACCCATCTTTATTGCTTTCAGTAGTTGTTCTAGGTTTTAGCTTCTCCCTAAGTCTAGCTTAAGGGGGGGTGTTAGAGTATTTGGGTATTTACTTGATTAATTAAACATTATCTGTTTAATTATTTTAGTTCCCTTTATCTCTTTTACACTTAAGCTAACTTTAGGTGCATATAATTAATTATTATGTGCAAACCTAGGTTTTCCCTTTTAGGGTTTCTTGACCTATTAAAGGTTGAGTTCTTTCTTTTCATTGTATGGAGAAGGATTATTATTGACAATACATTTTGGAGATTATTGACCTCTCATCTTTTGGAGCATATTTTTCCTGTGTATTCTTTCCTTCGGTGATTTGCCTCATTGCTTCTCCTTGTAACAGGTTTTTTAGCTTGCAGAGATTATTTGGGCTCCTGTGGTGTTGTATTTTCTCAACTCCTATAAATTTTTCTTCAAAACATAATCAACTCCCTCTTATGAAAACTTGCATACAATATATAGGAAAAGTCTCTTAATTCCAATATCAAGAGAAATTAATTAAGAATGAGATTCTTTTCCAATATTGAACTCATGCAAAATTGATTAAAATCCTAGTGGGGGAGTTGCATGCAAGGTATTGAAGATTCCTCTAGAAGATTCTAATTCCTCCTACAACATGTGAAATAATTGGGAATAAAAATAAAAATAAATATAAATAATGCCTTTTGAATTATATTCTCCAAGTGTGTGTGTGGGTCCATTATTTATTCTTTTATAATATTTATTCAATTATTTTCAATAACTCAACCAAAAATATAATAGAATTGTATCAAATCAAAAAGTGATAAAGGAGGGTTGTGACATCCTCCCCCCTTAATTTGTGCATCGTCCTGATGCACTTATTGAATGTATCCAAAAGAGTCTATAGTTCATGATTAGTTTTTTTTTTAAAGGAAACAACTGTTGCATTTCCCTAGTATCTTCCCACGTGGCATTCTTTTCATCATACTGATTCCATTGTACTTTGCATTGATCAACCTCTCTATTGTGCAATTGGCACTGGCACCTCTCCAAGACCTGTAAAGCATCTCAATTCAAAATATGTTTCTCATCAGGTACATACTTTTTAAGAAGAGATACATGGAAGACATCATGGATTCGGCTCAATTGGGGAGGTAAGGCCAACCGGTATGCAACTAGATTAATCCTTTCCAATATTTCAAAAGGCCCAACATAACGAGGTCCAAGGTTAGTCTTTTTCCCAAACCTTATGGAACTCTTGTGTGGCCTAACCCTTAGGAAGACTTTCTCTCCCACCTCAAACTCCCTTGGTGTCTTGTTCTTGTCTGCATAACTTTTCTGCCTATCTGAGGCTTCCTTCAATCTTTGCCTAATTTCGTTAGTTTTCCTTTCCATTTCCTTCAACATATCTGGTCCAACAATTACTCTATCTTCAAGGCTATCCCAACTCAAAGGTGTTCGACATGGCCCACCATACAAAGCTTCGAAAGGTGTCATTCCCAAAGATGTTTGACATGTATTATTGTAAGCAAACTCTACTAGAGGTAGGAAATCATCCCATTTCTTATGTTGGTCCATGCAGTACATGCGAAGTAGGTCTTCCAAAATTTGATTTGTCCTTTCTATTTGATCATCAATTTTAGGATGGTATGCAGTGCTAAAATTTAGTTGAGTTCCCAGAGCTGTTTGAAGAGTTGTCCAAAACCTCGAAGTGAATCTAGCATCTCTATCTGATATGATTTTCTTTGGCATTCCATGCAACCTAAATATTTCCTTAACAAAGCGCCTAGCCAAGATAGGTGCATCATCCGTCAGATTCCCTGGTATAAAGTGTGCCACCTTAGTGAGTTTGTCAATTACCACCATTATTGTATCATGCTTAGAAGGTGACATGGGCAACCCTTGCACAAAATCCATGCTAATAACTTGCCACTTGTATTGAGGTACATCGTATAACTATAATAATCCAGCTAGATGCCTATGCTCTGCCTTTACTCTTTGACACTCCAAACATTTAGCCACATACTTGACTATGTCATTCTTCATCCCTTGCCAAAAGTATAACTTCTTTAGATCTGTGTAAAGTTTGTTAACTCCCGGATGCCCTGAATAAGGGGCATTATGAGCCTCCGACAAGACTACTTCCCTTAAGTCTCCTGAATTAGGAATATAGATTCTATTGTTGTATCTAAGCAGCCCATCTTCATCTAATGTATAGCCTTCAACCTTAGGATTGGTTGGATCGTATTCTAAAGTCAATTTGACTTGCTCATACCATGGGTCATGTCCCTGCTCATCTATCACTTGCCTTTTGAAAGAAGTTTTGAATGTTGCTATAGTCATCAAGTGTCTCCTCCTACTTAAAGCATCTGCTGCCCTATTTTCCTTCCCCTTAATATATTCAATTTCAAAATCATATTCACTTAGAAACTCTAACCACCTTCTTTGTCTAGCATTTAAGTGGGGCTGGGTAAAGATGTACTTTAGTCCCTGGTTATTTGACTTTAACTCAAAGGGCTTCCCTAGTAAGAAGTGTCTCCATTTCTGTAGGGCATGCAAAATCACTGCTAACTCTAAATCATGGGGTGCATAATTAACCTCATGAGTCTTTAGCTTCCTAGATTCGTAAGCTACTACCCCTTCATCTTGGACAAGTACTCCACCTAAACCTTCGATAGAAGCTCAGTTACGACTGTGAAGTGTCCATTTGGATCTGGTACTTTTAAAATGGGTGTTGAAGTTAGTTTCCCCTTCAAAATTTTGAATGCCTTAGCACTTTGTTCCATCCACGCGAACCTTTTACCCTTCCTCTGTAATGAGGTGATGGGGTTTGTTATCTTAGAGAATCCTTCCACAAACCTCCTATAGTACCCTACTAGCCCCATAAAGCTTCTTACCTCTGAAATGTTTTTAGGGATCGGCCATTCTACTATTCCCTTTATCTTATCTAGATCAACTGATATTCCTTCCTTTGATATTATATGCCCAAGGTAGTGGATCTTTTCCTCGAAGAAGGCACATTTTGACAGTTTCCCATATAACTTATGCTCCCTTAATCTTTGCAAAACAATTTGTAGGTGTACTAAATGTTCCTCCTCATTCCTAAACTAAATCAATATGTCATCCAGAAATACCAAAACAAATTTGTCCAAGTAGTCATGGAGTACACTATTCATTAGGTTCATAAATGCAATCGGGGCATTGGTTACACCAAAAGGAACTACTGTGAATTCATAATGCTCATATCTAGTCCTGAAAGTTGTCTTCGGAATGTCCTCCTCCTTAATTCTAAGTTGATGATATCTTGATCAGAAGTCTATTTTTGAGAAAATTGTTGCTCCTTTCATTTGGTCAAAAAGATCCTCTATTCGAGGTAAGGGATACCTATTCTTTATTGTGACCTTGTTCAACATCCTATAGTCGATGCATAGTCTTAAGGTTCCATCCTTCTTCTTAATGAATAAGACTGGCGCTTCCCATGGTGATACACTTGGCCTTATTAATCCCTTAGCTAAGAGTTCCTCTAATTGCATTTTGAGCTCTTGTAATTCAGTTGTGTTCATTCGGTAAGGTGCCCTTGATACTGGTTTAGCTCCCGGTAGTAAGTCAATAGAGAAGTCAAACTTCCTTTTAGGGGGTAAGCCAGGTAATTCTTTTGGAAATACATCCTTGAATTCTTTTAAGAAAGGGGTATTTTCCTCTTTTCCTTCATCAATTTCAACCATATAGATTAGGCCTCATCTTCTTCTTTCCTTCTTTAATTGCATGGTTAATATGGTTTCTGTATTAATGGGATTAAACTTCCCTTCGATTTTGACCCTTTTCCCCCCATCATCCAAACATTCAACAACTTTTTTATAGCAATCTTCATTAGCTTGATGGTTTGTTAACCAACTCATTCCAATAATTACATCATATAATCCTAGGGGTGCCACATAGAGATCTACCCTTGTTTCAAACTCAGGAAATTGTACCCTTGCCCTCGGCAAACACTTAGTTACTTCCCTAGTTGCCTTATCCCCATATTGAACCATCCATGATGACTCCATTTGATTAACTTTTAATGCATATTTTCTTACTAATTCAGGTGAGATGAAACATTCAGATGACCCAGTGTCAACTAGAATTGAAATTGGTTGTTCAAATAGTGTACCTGTAGTTTCCACAGGAACATTCTGGAATCTTTCTCTTCGGTTCCTAACTTCTGCATGAATCCTTTGTTGGGGCCCTTTTTGGGGTTGACTGGCCCTAATCTGACCTTGCATCATGGGACACTCTCTAGAAAAATGGTTTCCCCCACACATAAAGCATCCACTTGGAGGACCCCTCCTGCCTTGATTCGTAGGGGGATCATTCCTTGTTTCATTGGCCCTGGGTGGATAAGTTATCCTATTCTGTTGGTCATTCCTATTATAGTTGCCTCTGTTATTATTGCCCCTGTTATTATTATTAGTTCCATTCCTCTGATATTGATTAGGGGGTGGCCTTCTTTTGGAAGAATTATTCCTTTGATTTTTGTTGAGGTTAGTGTTCCCCTTGAATTCCTGCTTTCTTTTAAAAGAGTGGTTCCCATTATAGTTCTGCCATGCTAGTGTTTGAATCTTCCTCTCTTGCCTTAGGGACTTTTCAAGTACATCATTCATGTTTTTGGGTCCATGTATGTCAACCTCTGCCCCTATGTTGGTATTTAGTCCCAAAATGAACTTCCTCGTTTGGCCTTCTTCATCTTTCTAGTACATAGGCACATACTTAAGCAATTTGGCAAACTTATCCCAATATTGTTGGACTGATAGGGGCCCTTGACGTAGGTTATGGAATTCGGTCACCTTCTCATCAAAGAACAATTGAGGGAGCCACCTTTTTCAGAAGTGGTGAACAAATTGATCCCATGTGATCGTATCCCTGCTATACCCATTTTTCTCCTTGGTGTTGGTCCACCAACTAGCCGCCTCCCCTATGAGTTGATAAGAACCCCATAAGGCCTTGGTTGTTTTGCTAAAATCTCTTAGTTCAAAATACTTTTCCATTTCATTTAACCAATTCTCAACTCCACCAATTTGCCTCCCATCGAACTTAGGAGGGGTGATTTTTTTAAAATCCTTGGAGAGTTCCAATATGTTATTTTCTTTTATATTGCCCATCATATTCCCCTGATTGCTACTAGGATTCCCATTTTCAGTTTCACTTTGATTTTCAATGTCATTTTGCCTTGCCCTAAGGTCCTGCATCGATTGCTCTAGGAAGTTGATTTTATCCGTTTGTTCGGTTAGCAGGTTGATTATAGCCTCGACCCCATCCTCATTATTCCCTAGGTTATGTTGATCCCCTTCACAGTCTTCCTCATGGTTTTCTTCATGGTTTTCTTCATGATTTTCCTCATGGTTAGCTTCCCTCTGTCTCCTAGTTGTAGTATGTCTTCCATTACCCCTTCCTCTTCCTCTTCCTCTTCCTCTTCCTTTAGCCATTCTAGGGTTTTACCTGAAAATTAAATTATGTAGTTAGTTCTTGATTTAAGATTTTAAAGTTTAATTTCTCCCATTGCAAAACATTCCCTTAGTTGTGTAAATTGAAGTGAGCACAAGGCCTAGATTTGAAGCTTGGCTCTGATACCACATGTAATAACCCACCTTACTTAACCCAACAAAATTTGACCATTCTTTTTTTTTTGTTTAATTTAATCATCTGTGTTTGATTCAATCACATACTCTGGGCATCCATCCATTAGGATTAGGCATTCATCCATCCGAGATGAGCATCTAACCATACAGGCTAGGCAACTATCCATATGGAGCATGAGGTTTCATCTATCCAATAAGGGATAGGCATCTACCCATACGGGGTAGGCGTCTATCCCATTGGGATAGGAGGTGCTGTGGTCAGAGACTTAGACTCATTGGGACCATTCAGGTCCTGAGTCACTCACTAAGTACTACACTCTTCTAATAGGAGTGCACCAAGGTTGCCGTCCTTAGGAGAAATTAAAATAACATAATACAAGCTTGAATTTCGCCTCAGAATTTGGCTTAAAGCCTCGGGAAGTCAAGCGAATCCATACGGGATTCCTTCCGAGTATGCATTGAATTACTTTTTCCTTTTTATTATAATTATCTTTCAAACTAGGATTCTACTCAATCCTTCTTCTTACCAAACCTAGACCCCATCCACAAACGCCTGAGTACTAGAGATAACTTCGTCCCAAGACTGCCTACATACCCGTTTCGGCATGGGATCAAGGTGTAAAGTATGTAGTTCTATTTTCTACTCTATGGTTTGATGTAAACTGATTAGTGGGTATGCAACCCTTTCTAGGGTCAATGTCCCAGATAGTTTCTCTACAGTTGCTACCCACGGTGGTAGAACTTAAGCAAAGGGCTCAAGATGGCCTATTGCTTGTGGCCTAAAACAACTAGATTCTAATACCTATCATAAGCGTCACCCTTGACCAAATTATCAATTGACAACAACTCTGTTGGTATTTTGGTATGGTTTTTTCATTGATGTCAACACCTACTAAAACACTAGCACTTTGGAGATCCAACAACATTCACCGACAAGCAAGTAACTATTGCACAGTTACTGGTATCTAGTACACTGGCAAGATATAATGATCACTGGCACTTGGAATGGCATGGAAGATACATGGTTATGTCGAAAACATCGTTTGGACATCTTGTCCTAGATTTTTGTTCATTGGTATATTCATAGTTGCATATTTGTTGTTACCGGCAAATAGGTCTAGGGTTACACCAGCAGGTTTATCTTTTCCAGATCAACATGGCATGCTATGGAGATGATTAATTATTGTTGTAAATGCATTAAGCCGACATGTTCAATCGGTTATTGCATCAGATATTATATTGTTTGTAAAATGTTTTTATTGTAATATCTTGTAGAGCCAGCCTACTAAAATTAGTCTTAGGTTATGGTATAAATGTAAGATCTTATTTGTAAGATCAAGTGTGAAATGCGAAAAAGGATTGTGTGAAGGTATATGTGAGATTAAGCAGAGCTATACACGAAGACATAATTTGAAGGTGAAGCTAGTTTTTTGTGGAAGCATATCAGTATTACACCGGTATTGAATCCAGCATATGAAGATGCTATTTTTTGCAGTACATTCTTATTGGATTTAACCATCCAACTGTAGTCAGTGTGACTCCCATTTTGTAATTGAGCAGTGAGCTCTAGGCTGTTGGCCTTTCTACATGTGTAGACCCCATTTATGTACACTTACTATCTGCAGTGGTATCATCTGATTGTGGGTAAGGTTTCCCACCATGGTTTTTCCCCTTACAGGGTTTCCACGTACAAATATTGGTGTTATGTGTTGTGGATGACTTTGTGTTTACGTTTCATGCACTAATCCTTACCGGTATAGCAATTAACCGTTATAACTGTCTACCGGCATACTTAACTGGTTTACCGGTATTAAGCATTAAGTTGGTTAAATTGTTTTTGGTTTAAATTTATTTGACAACTGATTCACACACCCCCTCCTCTCAGTTGTCTTCGAGACCTAACAATTGGTATCAGAGCTTAGTCCTCTTTTGCAGAAGTTTAATAGCTTGAGGAGATCCAATGTCTTAATTATTTCAGGAAGGATAGTCCTAAACTTGATGGAACCAACTATGGCATATGGAAGATCAAAATGGAGACACATCTAAATTGCATTGGAAAAGACATCTAGGAAGTTACAAAGAATGGTTATACTGTTGTTGTACAAGGTCAGCTCAGTCTAGCTAACTTGACAAAAGATGAGGAAAATGATTGCAAAGCAAGAGAAGCACTTTTGAGCGCATTATCAAATCAACAAATCATGGGACTATCAGATAGGTCTACTGCTAAAGCTATTTGGGATCATTTGGAAACACTGAATGAGGGAGATTCCATAGTCAAAATTGCAAAACTTGAAAGCTTTTGAGTCAGGTATGAACATCTGAAAATAGAAGAAGATGAAAGGATTTCTGCTTTTATGGAAAGAGTAAATGAAATTGTTTTGGGTATTAAATGTTGTGGAGGAACCTTAATTGAGGATGAAATTGTTTCAAAAGTTTTAAGAGGATTTCCACCGGCATATAAAATGAAAGTCACTGCTATAAATGAGTTAAGAACAATGCCTAATACATCAGTTACTAGGGATACATTGATTGGAAAACTTTCAACTTTTGAAATTGAAGAATTTGGTCTAGTTGCTACTATAAAGACAGATTTGGCCTTTAAAGCATCAACATCATCTGCTCCATCATTTGACAAATCTGATTGGAAAGCCTTTTATGCAAGAGAACTTGAAGAAAGTAGGAATGAAAATGAAGAACTTGAAGAACTTGAAGCACTATTTGCAAGGAAAATGCCTAAAGGTCCAGTTGGAAGTAAGTATGAAGGTAAAGCACCCTTTAAATGTTTTAATTGCAATACGATTGGTCACATGGCTTCAAGATGCCCTGATAGACATGCTAGACTAAGAGAAGAAGCTAGAAGAACATACAAGCCTAACCCTGAATATCAGAGATATAGATTTAAGAAGAATAAAGACAAATATTGTTACATTGGTGATGAAGGTGTGACAGATGATTGTGATGAGGATCCAGCAGACAATGGATGGGTTTTTGTTGCTATAACAGAAGATCAGCCGGCACCTACTGCTCAACCGGTAGTATAGGCCCTGGCAGCTAAAGTTGAAGTAAAGGATGAATGGATCATTGATTCAGGATGCTCACATCATATGACAGGAGACAAAGGTAAATTCTTGAACTTTCAAGAATACAATGGAAGCTTAGTGAGATTTGGAGATGACAAAGCTTGTTCGATCAAAGGTAAGGGTTCAATATCTCTTGATGGTAAGCATAACACTGACAATGTCTACTATTTTGAAGGATTAAAGCATAATCTTTTGAGTGTTCGTCAATTAGTTGAGAAAGGATTTCAGTTACAATTTAAAAATGGAAAATGCAAAATCATGAACAGAACTGGTTTGGAAATTGCAACCGGTAATCATACTAGAGGTAATATCTTTCATTTGAATAACAATGAAAAGACATGCTTAATTGCACATATAGATGAAAGTTGGTTATGGCATAAGAGACTCTGTCATATAAACTTTGATTGCATGGTAAAGATCGGTACTACTAAGGCAGTTAGAGATTTACCTAAAATTGTCAAACCTCAGAATACAGTATGTAAGGAATGTCAATTTGGAAAACAAGTTAGAGCTAGTTTCAAAAGTATTCCAGAAAAATCAAATAATTCTCTTGATTTGATTCACATTGATTTATGTGGTCCAACTAGAGTTAAAAGCTTACAAGGTGATAGATATTTCATGCTAATCATTGATGACTATTCTAGAATGTGTTGGGTTACTTTTCTCAGAGAAAAATCAAAAGCACTTGGAAAGTTCAAACTATTCAAAGCAATGGTAGAAAATGAAACCAGTGATAAAATCAAATGTTTAAGATCAGATCAAGGAGGTGAATTTACATCTAAGGAATTTAATACATTCTGTGAAATGAATGGAATTAGAAGACAGCTATCAGCACCTCAGACACCACAACAGAATGGAGTTGTTGAAAGGAAAAACAGAACTATCTTGAATGCAGCAAGAAGTATGTTATCAAAAGAAAACCTACCACATGTATATTGGAGAGAAGCAATCAGTACAGCTGTCTATACATTTAACAAAGTTCGCATCAAAGGTGAAACCAGTAAGACCCCTCATAAACTATGGTATGGTAATACTCCCACTCTTAAGTATTTCAGAATTTTTGGAAGTAAATGTTATATCAGAGGAGATGAGTATATTGGCAAATTTGATCCTAGAAGTGATGAAGGAATATTTCTTGGTTATTCATCTAAGAGAAAAGCATATAGATGTTTTAACAAGAGATTGTAGAAAATTGTTGAGAGTATAAATGTAAAGATTGATGAACAATTCAGAGGAACTTCAAGGTATATGGACTATGAACTAGCAACAGAAATTTTGACAAATCAACCTACATTGAATCCACCAGTATAGAATGAAGATCCAGTTACCCCGGTATCATCTGAGGATTCCACAGTAATTCAGGAACAACAACAAACTAAGACACCCCAGTATGTAAGACTGAATCATTCTAAAGATTAGATAATTGGAAACAAGTTTAAAGGAGTTATGACAACAGGAAGATTGGCAAATGAAGAGGTATGTCTTATTTCTCAAATTGAACCATCATTTGTTAATGAGGCATGTGAAGATAAATTTTGGATTAAAGCTATGGAAGAAGAATTAGAACAAATTGAGAAAAACAACACTTGGACATTAGTTCCCTGGCCTAAAGCTAAAAATGTATTTGGAACCAAATGGATATTTAGAACAAACTTAATGAAGATAATAAGGTTGTCAGAAATAAAGAAAGACTAATGTGTAAGGGATATTCTCAAAAGGAAGGAATTGATTACAATGAAACCTTTGCACCGGTAGCTAGAATTAAGGCAATCAGATTATTTTTGGCTTTTGCAACACACAAGAACTACAAAGTTTATCAAATGGATATTAAATGTGCATTTTTTAATGGAAATCTTGAAGAGGAAGTATACATTGAACAACCTGATGGATTTTCTTTGACAGATGACAATGATATGGTTTGCAGGTTAAGAAAAAGCTCTGTATGGACTAAAACAAGCTCCAAGAGCTTGGTATGCAAGATTGGATAAGTATCTTTTAAAGATTGGTCTTACTAAAGGAAATGCGGACAATAATTTATATTATTAAGTAACTAATGATGACATCTTGATTATAGAACTATTTGTTGATGATATAATCTTTGGAGGACAAGATGGATTATGTAAGGAATTTTCTATTAAAATGTAGCAAGAATTTGAAATGTCTATGATTGGAGAAATAAAATTCTTTTTAGGATTGTAGATTTCACAGACTGATAAAGGTATATTCTTGAGTCAATCCAAATACTTAAAAGAGTTACTAAAGAAATTTGGGATGGAAAACTCTAAACCAGTAAACACACCTATGAAAACAAATGACAAATTATCACAAAGGGATGAATCTACACCTATTAATCCAACTAGATACAAATCTATGATAGGAGGTTTACTGTATTTGACACAAACCAGACCTGATATTATGAATGCAGTATGTATTGTTTCAAGATTTCAAAGTAATCCTAAAGAAAATCATGAATCAGCGTTAAAAAGGATTTTTTGGTACTTACAAGGCACTATAAATCTTGGATTATGGTATCCTAGTGATGAAAACTTTGAATTATGTGCATACACAGATGCAAATTGGGCAGGAGATGTGGATGATAGAAAAAGCACCACCGGTGGAGCATTCTTTCTTGGAAACAGACTAGTTTCTTGGTTGAGTAAGAAACAAAGTTGTACATCTTTATCAACAACAGAATAGAATATGTTGCAGCAGCAACTAACTGTACACAAGTACTATGGCTTAAGAAAATGTTGAAAGACATAAAGGTAAAATGCAAGGAACCTATTACTATCTATTGTGATAACACTGCAACAATTGATATATCTAAGAATCTAGTATTACATTCTAAAACAAAACATGTTTCTATCAAACTAAATTTTCTAAGGGAAAAAGTTGAAGCAAAGGAGATAAAACTGGTTTTTATGAATACTAAAGAGCAGATTGCAGATATTTTCACTAAACCTTTGCCTAAGGAGACTTTTGAATATCTCAGAGATCAGCTTGGAGTCATACCACCACTGGTAGAGACTTAGACAGTTGATGATTGTCATCAAACGACATAATTAACAGAGAAATCTTTTATTCCGGTCTTGATGAGGAAGCTACTTCTCAGGGGGAGTAGTTGGTATACTAAATTGATTGGTATTTTGTATATGAACTTGGTTTTATTGTAACTTTGGCATTTGATGTCAAAGGGGGAGAGATATCTATGGAAAAACACATTATCTTTATTATCTTTTGGGGAGAGATTGGTATGGAAAATTTTTGAGAAACACAAGGAAAACACATGTTGCTCCCAGGGGGAGATATTATTACTTTATGGTTATAATCTTTTTGGAGATTATTGGTTTTTGGTACTTGGCATTTCTGTTTTGGCACTTTCATGGTTATTCCATCTTGTGTTGGCATCAATGCCAAAGGGGGAGATTGTTGGTATTTTGGTATGGTTTTGTCATTGATGTCAACACCTACTAAAACACGAGCACTTTAGAGATCTAGCAGCATTCACCGATAAGCAAGTAACTATTGCACAGTTACTGGTATCTGGTACACCAGCAAGATATAATGATCATCGGCACTTGGAATGGCATGGAAGATACATGGTTATGTCGAAGACATCGTTTGGACATCTTGTCCTGGAATTTTGTTCATTGGTATATTCATAGTTGCATATTTGTTGTTACTGGCAAGTAGGTCTAGGGTTACACTGGCAAGTTTATCTTTTCCAGATCAACATGGCACGCTATGGAGATGATTAATTATTGTTGTAAATGCATTAAGCTGACATGTTCAATCAGTTATTGCATCGGATATTATATTGTTTGTAAAATGTTTTTATTATAATATCTTGTAGAGCCGACCTACTACAATTGGTCTTAGGTTATGGTATAAATATAAGATCTTATTTGTAAGATCAAGTGTGGAATGCGAAAAAGGATTGTGTGAAGGTATATGTGAGATTAAGCTGAGCTATACACGAAAACATCATTTGAAGGTGAATCTAGGTTTTTGTGGAAGCATATCAGCATTACACTGGTACTGAATCCAGCATATGAAGATGCTATTTTGTGTAGTACATTCTTATTGGACTTAACCATCCAACTGTAGTCAGTGTGACTCCCATTTTGTGATTGAGCAGTGAGCTCTAGGCTGTTGGCCTTTCTGCATGTGCAGACCCCATTTATGTACACTTACTATCTGCAGTAGTATCATCTGATTGTGGGTAAGGTTTTTGTGGGTAAGGTTTCCCACCGTGGTTTTTCCCCTTACAGGGTTTCCACATACAAATATTGGTGTTATGTGTTGTGGATGACTTTGTGTTTATGTTTCATGCACTAATCCTTACCGGTATAGCAATTAACTGTTATAACTGTCTACCAACATACTTAACTAGTTTACCGGTATTAAGCATTAAGTTGGTTAAATTGTTTTTGGTTTAAATTTATTTGACAACTGATTCACCCCCCCCCCCTCTCAGTTGTCTCCGGGACCTAACAAACTCTTTGAGATTAAATCAATTTCATAAAAGCATTTCACTTAATCAACCCTAAAGGGGGTTTACTATGGTTTAACTCAACGGATGTAAAAATCATTTAAGGATTATCTTATTAGAGTATCGATCCAAGGGGGATTACTTGCCCCTTGGATTTTAACTTCCAAGTGTCCCTTATTACTCCCTGACGATTTATAGGGACGATGCCACAGACGTCGTTGGTGCAGCTTTATTAGGTGTTAAGTGTAGTAGTTCAACACGATGGCATTACCCGTAAGCGTGACCCAGAGGCACTGTATATACCGAACACTGCTAGGTTTTGGTTTTCCGACTTCCTTTATTTAGTTTTCTAACTAAAAAAAAAAACATCATGCTTGAAAACAATTATGAAATGAATGTACATAATTAGACATTGCGAAGTTTAATTAATTGAAACAACTACTTTGATGGCATTTGAGTACCACTTGATAAAAATACCATTCTTCTACAACTAAACTATTTAATATATAAATGCATGATAATGACAATTATGAACTCACATATTAAGACATGTAACTTGCATGAAGATGATGGAAATGTAACTTGCTCATCAATGAATGCAAAAATAGTGTCATTTACATGCAAAATTATGAAATGTTTACTTCTATCACGAGAATAATTAATTATAGATTTACTAGTTCAAATGAGCAATTAGTTTAGACTTTTGGCAATTTTGGATCAAATCATAATAATATGACTTAATTATTTTAAATGAACCTAAAATATCTGACCAAGTAACCCAATAAATCTCAATTGGACTGCGGGATTCCAATTATATACATTAATTTAAAATTACAAATTTATTACACAATATCCAAATTATTTATAGATTTTCCTAAATTTACTAACTTAAAATTTAACTAAGGCAATTATTAACAATTTTTAGTTTGCAATTTAATATTAAAAAAAATCTAAATAACTAAAAAAAAAAGGTACGAGACTTGTTTAAAGTTAATGTGGGGGGGGGGGGGGGGGGGGGGGGGTGGGGGCCACGAGTCCCATCCTCACTCCAGACCTGCGGGTGCAGGCCCACAATGATGAGGGGATCGTTGTGGTCCCCTCCAGTACCCTGCGGCAGTTACCTTAATACCGCCTCCCCTGCACGTTGCCCGACAGTAATTGTTTCGAAATGTAAATAACGCCGAAGTTTATTGAATGCAAATTTAATTATTTATATGTATAAAAACATAGTATATGGTAATTTATAAACAGATATGATCTGAGTTTAATTAACTTTTTCCCATGAGAATAATAGTAATATAGATAAAAAATGAATTAGTCAAATCAAGAAAAATTATGAAATAACTTTGATCTGAGGGGTTATAATTGTTCGTGGATACACAGAGAAAGATCCCTTCTTTTTTTTGAAAAGATGAAATCTTCACAATATAGTTGGAAAATAGAGTTTTCTCAGGAAGAAATTATTTATAATAAACACCTAAATGTACATAGTTTTTGTCACAGAGAGAGATTTATACTTTATTTCCATAGAGAATAATGAATACAGCAAAGTTTATACTTTATTTCCAGACGTTTTCTGTTCATAGAGAAGTAAGATTGCTCTTAGAGGAGAATGAATTAATTAAGGGATTAAAATTTACACACAAATGATCAAATCTACATTCAGAGAGAAATGGGTTTTTTACTCACAGGAAAAATATTTAAATAACTTCATATACAGATGATCAAACTTATATTCACACAAAGGTAAGATTATTCACAGGGAAGTAAGATTTAAATAAAGAAATAAGATTTACATTCAGATTTTCATTCCAAGAGCTAGAGAAATGAATTTAAGAGGATAATAATAAGGAACAAGATTCATACACAAGTGATTATCATTTAAACACATAGAGAAGAGTTTAATCAGAAAAATTAATTAAATAAGCAAATATGATTTTTGCACAGATCTAGAAAATCTCTTTTTTTTTTTTGAAAAGCAAAAGCAAGATCTGATATATTTTTTTTTCTAAAGAAAATTAAACAAATAATAAAGCTATCTTTTACATGCATTATATGGAAAGTACCTTAATCAATATTTATCCCTAAATAAAAAAAAAGATTTACAATCTAATTTTTTTTGTGAAGAAAGATCTAGAAACTATATTTTTTTTTATAATACAAATTTCTCATAAAAGAAGAGAACCTGACTTATCGAAGCTCGATGTTGAATCCTCTCCAATCTTCTAGCTTTCTTCTTAGATCCTTCCTTGCAACTTGAGAGAAATCTTCATGAACAACTTAACAATCCTACAACGAAAATGTGAATACCAAAGAAGATCCTACTACTAACAACAAGGAAATTGGGAAATTTTCTTCAAAACATAATCAACTCCCTCTTATGAAAACTTGCATACAATATATAGGAAAAGTCTCTTAATTCCACTATCTAGAGAAATTAATTAAGAATGAGATTCTTTTCCAATATTGGACTCATGCAAAATTGATTAAAATCCTAGTGGGGCAGTTACATGCAAAGTATTGAACATTCCTCTAGAAGCTTCTAATTCCTCCTACAACATGTGCCATAATTGGGAATAAAAATAAATAATACCTTTTGAATTATATTCTCCAAGTGTGTGTGTGGGTCCATTATTTATTCTTTTATAATATCTATTCAATTATTTTCAATAGCTCAACCAAAAATATAATAGAATTGTATCAAATCAAAAAGTGATAAAGGAGGGTTGTGACATGCACAAGCACGTACAATCCCTATGGCAGGCTGACACACTAGTTGTTGAATCTCACGTGGAGTTTCCCATGAGGCTACGCTATTCAAAGCAGATATTTAGATGCTTGACCCCACAAGCTCCACCCTTGGCACTCACTTCTTCAGGGCAGACAAGCACCAGTTTCCATGAAATCTCCCCATGGCAAAATGTATATCTCTACTAGGAACCGCATGTATGTGAGCCGCTTCAGAGGTCCGACCTCCTGCACCAACAACTAGAAGGATTTTGGAAACTAGTACAAGTGGTTTTTAGTAAAGGCTTCTAGTCATGTGGCCATACATGCGGCACTTTTAGCTCTGTAAATATAGAAGGTTCCCAGCCTATAGAGGTTACGCTTCATAGGGTTTATGGGAAAACATAGTGTCGGTATGAACTTATCAGCACATGTTGTTTGTGACGAAGGTTACGCTTCATAGGGTTTATGGGGAAACATAGTGTCGGTATGAACTTATCAACACATGTTGTTTGGGACTTTCATCACAAACACGATTTATTTACAGTGGATTGGAAGGACTTGGTATTAGCCCATTTCCACTTTAAGTCGTTCCCCTCTCACTGGCCCCCTCAAGGCAGCTCGGGAAGGTAGGCCCTCTAAAAGGATTTTAATTGCTTGAAAGTAAAGAAAGCGTAAAAGAGTGGGTTTGGTTTTTTGGTCACCGAATTAAGGGGAGAGCATATACCTACCACTTTCGAGACACGGAATACAAGTGTTCTTTTTAACCTTTTCAAATCAATTATTGGCTAAGTCCTATTTGGAGATGTTGCTCCAACAAGCATGGTGTTCATTTTAGCCCTTTTAAAAGTCTATGTGCAACTATTTTAGAGAAAATACCAAAAATGCAAGTTGCATGCTGTCAATTCATCCTCTTAGGTAAACTAGATCAACAAGATATGATATATTACTTCCCAAATGAAGACTTTTAATTAGCTAGATGATAAAGTGCATAAAATTTGCCTTAAATGTCATCTTGCACATGCATGTTAGTAATCTGAAAAATCTGATTTCTTGGACATTCGGACCTGCAAGGAAATTTTGTTAGTTTTATAAATAGGAGCGCTAACCTAACATATGTGCTATCTTTCTATTCAAAAGCGCTAACTTAGACTACAAAAGCGTTGCTCTGTGGATACAAAAGTGCGATTTCTTTGACATATGCGCTAACCTATGATGCAAAAGCATGAACCTATGATGTGAATGCATAGAATTTAAGACAAAAGCGCTAATCTATATGACATATGCGCTAACCTATGATGCAAATGCGCAGTTTTTTAGACAAAAGTGTTAACTTGCATGACATATGCGCTAACGTGTGATGCAAATACGCTAACCTGTTGAACAAAACGTTGTTAGAATTCACACATGCGTGAATCTGCATTACAAATACATTAATTTAACTTTTTGCGAGATTTTTAAAGGTATATGCGAGGTCTAGCCCCACGGTGGGCGCCAAAAATGTGTGAGCTTGAATTTCATCCTCAGAGTGTTACCTATAATAAAGTTAGTTTCACAAAATACAATGGAAATGCATACAGGAAATCCAAAATCCACCAATGAAACTACATGAAATACATACTAAAATAAAACATTATTTTACCTTCATGGCTTATGTCTCATTGTGTCCTAACTCCACTGTTCTTGGTTGCAGATGGTGTGCTCTCAAACAATGCACTGTTGGCTTCCAAGATGGCATATGAAGAATGGACTGATAACTTGTAGTTAACTAACACTATGATATGCAAATACTACATGATTATGCTAAAATGATTATACTATGATGCTATATGATAATTGCTATATTGCTATTTGCTTCAAAAACTCACAGATGCATAAGATTTTCTTACAAAATGCATTTGCAGTCTCTTGAAGTCTAACTTGAAGATTCTTGAAGATTAACTCTCTCAACTAAAGCTCTTGATTTTATAGACTTTGAGAGGATAAGATGATGTGGCTCAAATCAGCGGTCCTGATTAGATCTGCAGATTTGAATGGCTATGAGCAAAGGTGAAGGTTGAAAGAAAGGGGGAAGGAGAAGACAAGTGTCACTCATCTCACCTTGACTAGGTTGCTGACTGAGGGAATCTAGGGATGGTTGGAGGAAATTTAGGCATGAGAGGACAAGTGGACTCAAGTCCTTCCTAAGATGTAGGGAGTGTTGGAGAGAATATAGGAAATGGTTATGAAATATGTGTACGTACACAATTTTCATTAAGTTTGGAAGTTGGAGATAAATGATAAATTAATATTTAAGAAATATTAATTTCCTTAGCCACATGTTTGATGAGTTGGCAAAGGGAAGATGAAGTGGAGATGGGAGAATGAGTTGGATAAGGGATTAAATAATTTTGAGAATTATTTAATATTTGAGACTATAGGATAGGAGAATAACCATTAAATATTGGATATTAATTGTTTGGAGGAGATAATTAAATATTAGATATTTAATTAACTTGGTTAGAGGAATAATTAAATATTAGATATTTAATTAATTAGAAGAATAAGATAATTAAATATTAGATATTTAATAAATTAGAGGAATAAAATAGATGAATTAATTAATAAAATATTAATTAATAGAAAGACATGAAAATGAATTAAATAAATTAATCTTTTCAAATTAACTATTTAATAGAAGAATAAGTATTAAATAAATATAGAATATTTATTTAATTGCTCATAGCCAATTTTAGGTGTATACACCTATTATTTGAATTTTTAAATTCAAACTCTCCTAACTTCTACCGCTCTTAAACCTAACCCATTCCATCCAACCCCGAGTTTTTCCTAACCCCATCCTAGCTTGCACATCCTAACCACCATGTCCCCTTTCCTTGAACACTTTTCCCTCTCATGAGCAAAGCTTTGTGACACTTGTCACTAAGTGTTCCCTTTCATCCAACTTCTCCTAGAAGCCTCTTGGCATTTGTCACCATAGAGATGACAATGTTCCCTTTAATCCAACCCCTTTGCCAACTTCCTCCAATTTAACCATTGATATCTTCAAATCAATCTTGATCGTTGGTTCCTGCCACTTCACCCCTAGCCTTGGGAAATCCTATAAATAGACCCCATTTTGGAGCACAAAGGGTCCCAAATTCATATCATTTTTGCATCCCGATTAATCCCATCTCATTTGCATTCAAGCATTGTTACTATAGGCATCTAGCTTCTAGTTTATCATTTCAAGCATTGTTATCATGTTCAAATCTTAGCTTAGTTGCATCTTCATTCTAGCCTATTTTCGATAATAATCATGAAATCATGTAGCTTAATCATGCTATCATTGCTAGATCATGCATCTTCCTCATTCAAATGCTCCATCTAAGTGTAGTCAAGTCACTGGAATTTGCATATTAAGATCTGAGAGCAAAATTCATACTCGCATTTACTAGGAGGCGATAGATCGCTTAGTTATGGTTTTATCTTTCTTTGATTTAAATTTGTTAACCATGTTTGTAATGATCTATTGAGTGTTTTTGTGTTTGCAGGTACAGGTACACTTCACATACATGACAGTATATACATGCAGGTTTTGATGTATATGCATTTTTTTGTTTTACAAAAGTTTCCACTGTTTTGAATCTTCTCCAAATTTTGCATTTATAAATTCATTGATCAGTAACATAAATTTGCATTTTTTGAGTTTGACTTTCAAATTCATAATTTGCAAGTGGGAGGAATAAGCCTTTGCAAGTTTATTTTCAAACTTCATTTCAATCCAAATCAAGTTTGGCAAGTCTTAGGCAAGGTATTTTTATGCCCATGTATGTGTTTATGGTTGATAAAGTTTCCCCTTTTTTTATAGGTTTATATATGAGAAATTGAAATTAGTTTCCTTTTTATAATTTTAATTTTTTAAAGTATTTTTAATGATTTTTTAAATATAAAACTTAAAAAATCGATAGAATTATAAAAATTTGAAAACAAAAAAATATATATTTTATTTCAAAAATAATTGATTTTGTGTGAAATTAGCTATTTTTTCAAACTATTATAATTTTTTCGTGGAGTGTGAATTTATTGCATTTTTGTGTTTATTTTAAAGCTGATTTGGATGCCAACCCAATTCTGGACGTAAATTTTGCAAACTTGGTTTTGGATTTTAGGTATAAGTGTTCAAAGTTAACTTTTCATTTTGAAAACTTCAAATGTGTGTAACTTTTGTATTTATTTTATCATTTTTCAATGATTTTTTTAAACATGTAATTCTTGCAAACTATTTTTTAGAGGTTTTAGTGGCTTTTTTATTTTGACCATTTTTGCATCTAGGTCTTTTTTTGTTTGTCCAAGAGTTGTCCTCCAAACTACTAACATAAGTGGTCTTGTAGAACATTGTTGAAGAATTTTTTATAGACAGTTTCTATTTCTATGTGCTTTATCTTCTTTTATTTGCTTACAAATTGAAATTTGGTTAAAATTCACTTTCACACTTTGATTTGGATTTAATAATTTACATTTATTTTAAATCCCAAGCACACTTACATATTCTCTCCTCTTGCATTTTTTTGTGACTGTGAGGGTCAGAGATAAGTGTGTCTCTTTTTTCTTTTTAGGGGACCTGCTTGGGGATTTCATTACCCCAAGGGATAGCATCAACTCTAATGTTCCAATTGAGTTTAAATAGAAAGGGTGAATCAAAAGACATGCCTCTTCGAAGTTGTGATTTGGTCTAAACCCCCAAGAACTCTATACCTTGGGGAAGTGAAGGATAAGGATGAGTTACCCTCTTCTCCTGACTTTTTTACTTTCTTACACTTTCAAGCCTTGTAAAGCTTAGTTTACGACTTTTCAACTTTTTTTCCTTGTGGTACACCACTATTGTGGAAGGAAAGTGCTAAAATGGTGCCCTCATATGGTGAGATAGAGCTTACTTTATCCAAGGCTAGTTCCTCGAAGGTAAGGGGTGTAAGATGGTACATGACCTTGCATTCCCTAGCTATCCATTTCATGTCATATATGGCACTAATGGAACACTCTTGGAGTGGGGACAAATGTTAGCAATATGAGCCCACAAGGATTAACAAACTTTTAATTGAACAAGTCTAGGCTTGTTGTGTATTTATATTTGTGTGTTGTATATACCAAGTGCTTGCTTGTAAGCATTTGAACCAAGTTTCAGTCAAGTCATGTTTTAAATTTTTTGCTTGTTTGAAAAATACAATGCCCATTGGTATCCTTGAAACATAAACTTTGAAGCCAAACTTAGGATAATTATCACTAGTGAAAAACTATTTAACTTTAATCGTCATAAAAATTGTAGCTTAACATATCCATAATTACCAAATAACTTGTCCAAATTAAACATATCCTTTGGCCTTAACCCATTTCCACGTTTTCACTCATCATCGCCTTGGTTATAAACCTAGTCACTTTTGAGTCATATCTAAGCAAAATTAGGATAACTTGATCATTATATCAGCACCATCTTTTGACCATATCATTCTTATAATCTACATCCATCATCATCCAAATATATCCTTGGTCATAGTTATAAACATTACTTTTGGATTTCTTAGTCAAAATCATCACGTCAGTCCAGCCTTTGGGACATTTAATCATCCTCAGGCCCATTGTCCAATTCTTGGAAACTCTACACCAATTTGTATATTCCAAAATCAATTAATCCATAGGATCCAAGTGTGTAGCCTAATATTTAATCCAATTTTATAAAATATAATCTCTATAGTCCATTTTATCATCAAAGTATCTAATCAAATTCTCCAAAAAAAATTATTTCAAGTCATCCACCTTTAAGGTTATCCTTCATAGTTACGCTTGGACTCTCTTTCTGTTTGGTGTGGAGCCTGATCAGTCTCCAAGTGGGAGATTGTTGAAATGTGGTGACTGATCAGCAAAGTACTGTACACTCAGCACGTATCCTCGCTGGGGTCTGGGGCCGGGCCAGGCCCTGGGCAGGGGTTCGGGGGCAGTAGCCCCCGAGAAAAGCGGGGGTTCGGGGGCGGGAGCTCCCAAGAAATTTTTTTTTGGGTATTTTTTTGATGAAAACTGACATTGTAATAAAACCCTAAAAAGGTCGACTTTGTTTTTGCCCTAAAAATGCATGTTATAAGCGGTTGGGATGCTTAAGGCATTGTAATGTTGATGTACTATTTTTGCTGGATAATAAGAGAGATTGGACGACTATGTATGGTGGACGTAACCCATTTTGGGTGAACCACGTTAAATCTCTGTGTTATTTGTGTCATGTTTTATTTCTCTGTCTTTTGTATTTAAATCTGCATATAATTGTTAGTTCATATTTGCTTCAGATCTGCTTGAAACCCTAACAATTTCAATTAGTCATCAAGCTCTCCATATCGACATCCAATTTGGAATCAACACGAATGGCCCCTAACACATGAAACACTAGTTGGGAAAACATGGAAGAAAATCCTTTCCATATTCAACCACTCACATAAAGGTTCGCTTTCCTAAGAGAATATTCGCACCATGAAGACTGTGAAACTAATGATGACATTCATAATCAACCCAAATACACTATCAATCAATATACCATCCTAGATTCCAAACAAGGGCATGATCTCATGGAGAATTACATTGAAATAAATAAAGATGTCATCCTTAGAAAGGTTATAAGAATGGGGAAAAACTACCTATTGATTATGACCTTCTCAATCTTGATTAAATTGATCATCTCAATTCCATCCAATAACAAAATAAAACCCATGACCCATCACACGTACTAGAGGGCGATAACCCTTTATATCAAGAATATGTTTCATCTAAAGCTTCCACTTCCATTCCTAATGAGGTTCATTATCCTAATTCTATTAGTCAAGCCACATACACAATTAACATCCCAGTTAGAATATAACCCACAACTACTCATATAGACCCCATCTCCATTTCCATTCCTAGACCAAATATTTCCAATATCACTACTTATACCATGTGTTGGTGTAAATAAATATTCATTTTGGATATTATTACACTTTACTTAAGTTAACTTAGGATAATGCATCTCTTCGTAGTTTGGATTAGAGACACTTAGGGAAGTGTGCACATAGGGATAGAGCTTGTAGGAGAAATTCCACCTTTTGTGGTCTTATTTTACTGTTACACTCCACATTCGGTGGGTCATCCACCTCTTGTGGAATATTATATTATTTCTCCTACCTACCACTAGTATTTCTTACCTACCCTTCTTTCTCATTGAGCCACATGTCATATTTGTGTGCTCATACATCCATATGGCCTTGCCTATATAAGCAGGCCTATATTCATTGTATTGGTTAATCCAGTTGATCATTTGCATATTGATGAGAATATAGTTTGTTCTTGTCATTCTATTGTCTCTCTTTTATGCTTTTCATTGTGCCCTTGATCTTGCCAAAATCCTACATGGTATCAGAGCTATTGGGGCTTTATTGATTAGTTTTTTGGAGACATTTTGGAGGCTTCTTTTTTTGGATTTGGGCATTTTTGGGGGGTGTCGTACAGCAATTTGGACATCACCGTTGAATCCGGGAGGCCATTTCCATAAATTTCAACTATAAAGTCGACCTATTTTGGTGAGAAAATTTTTTTCCATTTTGGCTATTATCGTATGAATTTTGAAATTTTTTTTTCAAAAAAATTATTTTTCGAAAAAAAAAAAAAAAAATCGGAAAAAGTGATAAAAATCAAAAAAAATCAAATCAAAAATTTTTTTGGGGTTCCGCAGACCCCCAACTCGTGCTTTCCATACTCTGTCATTGTTTTGCAGCATTTTACGGGCTACGCCGCCCATACTTCCCGGTCTCTGCGCCCGCTTCGGCCGTGTACCCTGTGGTACTCCCGCCAGTCCGTCCGTCGGTCGAGCCCTGCCGCCAGTCAACATCCCGCCAACGGCACCTCTCCTCCCCGCCGCACAACGGCCGCTCGCCCCGCTGCCACTCGAGCAGGTCCCACCGCCGTGTACTCTCCTCGGCCGCCTCGCTCCGCACGCTGCCGCCGCCACCTCCAGCGACCTCGGCTCCCGGCCCGCCGGAATATCCCTCTCCGGCAATGCCTTTCTTCCACCGACGACTACAAAACCGACAGACCCGCGCCCGCCATGTGGCTGGCGGCCACTGGCCTACGGTCAACAACCGTACGCTCTATCACTGTGCCATGTCATCTGTCCGTACGCCCAGTCAGCAGTCCGTACGATACGGACACCCAATCAGCAAGGAGGTGAAGTTTGCGCGACGGTCATATGGTCGTCAAATTTAAGCTCATGAATTTCTGACGTCAGCGCCACATCAGCAGCTTTTTGAAATTTTTTGACCCCTCTCCATTGGGCTTTTCAGTTTTGCAGTCCAACTTTGAAAGGCTATATCTTGCTCATTTTTGCTCCTTTTTTGGTGCAATTTTTTTTGAAATGGGCTAAAATTTCGTGATCTTCGTAGTGGTGTGGTTATTTTCTAATTTTGGTGCATATTTTTTTTATAATTTTTGGATTCTCTCAACTATACCTATCCAATCCTCAATTCTGCAACTTCAAAAGCCTCATTTGAGCTCATACGACCTCCTTTTCAGGTGCCGTTTTTTTTTGAAAGTGCATTTTTTTTGTCTACTTTCATAATCTATGATTAGATTTCAGAGATTTTGAGTGGAAATTGTACTTTCAGATATTGGTCTTATTTGGCCTATTAGGTACTTGTAAAGTGCTTGGATCTTAGTTTAGATCTCTTGCATTATTAGTTTGAGTCTCTTTTGGCCTTATTGAGGCAGTTGTAAAATTGTAATCAGAAGTCCACTTTGCCATTTTTTGCAAGTGGCCCATTGTATATGCACTACTTATAAAGTGCCAAATCATCACTTTTGGGAGGGGTTCTTTGATTGAATGAATTTGGGGGAGTGTCTTGTGTGATTGTGCCTCTCTTTGTGCTCTTTCCATTTTTTGTTGCAATGAGTCCTAATAAATTTCCACCTTTAACTCCACATAATTATGCATCATGGAAAATTAAAGTATGGAGTAAATTAATGGAAAAGGGTCTCACACATTACATAGATGGAACAATAACAGCACCACCTGATCCTAAGGCTGATCCAAATGCTCAATTAGAATGGCTCACAAAGAATTGCATGGCTCTTGGAACTTTGCGCAAGTATGTATCAGATGACCTCATTTTTCACATTGAGAAGTGTAAAACAATCAAAGAGGCTTGGGATATGTTTCAGAAATTGTATGGTCAAGTTGATGAAATCAGAGGCTATCAGATTGACAATGAGCTCACCAACTTGGATCCCAAGAGTTTTGATACAATCCAAGATTATGTCACCAAAGCAAATGAGCTAAGAGCAAAGCTTAAGGATTGTGGAATTGACAAAAAGGATGCTCAGTTGATATTCAACTTGCTGGACAAGCTTGCACCAGAATATGCAGCATTTGTATCTAGCTTCCAAACTCATCGTTTGACAGCGGGGAGTTCCTATGTTATACCTTCATTTGATGCTTTCACAGAAATGTTAATATTGGAACAATCTAAGTTGTTGAACATGGGGCTTCTCAAGTCTTCAAAGTCCAAGGCTTTGGTGGCAAATCAAGGGAATCAAGGAAGTCAAGGCAAAGATTCCAACAAGAAGAAGAAGCACTATAAGTCTAAGCCACACCAGGAAAAAGGACAATCATCCTCTCCATCACAAGGCGATTTTTCCTCCTCTTCCAAGAAGGGGACACCACCTAAGAAGGATAAACCAACTTGTGCATATTGCAAGAATTATGGTCATGATGAGCATCGATGCCACACAAAGAAAGTTGATGAGTTAACTAATCTTCTTAAGAAAAACAACATCAACTTGCCATCCGCCTACACAAAGAAGGATTCATCTCCTTCCTCTTCCTCTCATTCTAAGGGAAAAGGGCAAGCATTTGTCGCTACAACAGGTTCTTCATAGCAATGGATACTTGACTTGGGTGCCTCATATCACATCGGTTCTACAAAGGAGCAGTTTTCTTCATTGGAGCCATCTAAGGTACCTCACATTTACATAGGTGATGATACACAAGTAGAGGTTGAAGGGAAAAGTTCAGTTGACATGGATGATGGAACATTTGAAAATGTTCTCTATGTTCCTAACTTGTCTACCAACCTTCTCTCTATCTACCAAATCACTCACTATGGGAATGGGAAAAAGGTTGAGTTTACACCAGATTCAGTTGTGGTAAAGGAACTTGATGATGATGCCTTGGTAGTAGTGGGACAAGTCAATGACAACTCAAGGCTTTATTCATTCTCCCACTTTGTGCCAAGTTCACCTTCTAGGGCCTTGCTTACTCATTCAAATTCAGAAAGTAAGCTATGGCATGAGCAGTTTGGTCACCTCAACTACCGCTATCTTCAGCAGCTAAGCACTAAATACATGGTCACAGGTCTACCTCGAATCAATTTTTCAAAGGGTGTATGTTCAGGTTGTTCCATGGGCAAGCATCCCGAAGAGAAGTTTGATAAGGGGAAAGCTTGGAGAGCTTTGGAAGTTCTTCAACTTGTTCACAGCGATGTAGCAGGTCCATTTCCGGCACCTTCATTTAGTAAGGCCCGCTATGTTCTCACCTTCATTGATGACTACTCCCGCTTCACTTGGGTCTACTTTCTCATTCATAAGAGTGAAGTATTTGACAGATTTCAGGACTTCAAGACTCGTGTGGAGAAGCAATCAGGGAAAGTGGTCAAGATTCTTCGTACAAATAATGGAAGGGAATATGTGAACAAAAGACTTGAGGATTTTTTTACATTTGAGGGGATTGATCTTCAGCATTCTGTCGCATACACTCGACAGCAGAACGGGGTTGTAGAACGCAAGAATAGAACTCTCAAAGAAATGGCTAGCTGTATGATACATGCACGTTCTCTTGATCCCGCCTTTTGGGCAGAGGCTATCAGTTGTGCCACACACATCCAGAATCGGGTTCCTCACAAATCTTTGCAAGGTATTACTCCTTTTGAAGCTTAGGCTGGTAGGAAACTGATTGTGAGACATTTTAGAGTCTTTGGGTGTCCAGCATGGGCTCGCATACCTCCGCAGAAATACAAGAAATTGGAACCGCAGATTCGGCCTTGCATATTTGTTGGATATCCTGAAGGTGTTAAGGCATACAGATTGTTGGATCCAGATACACGTGAGGTGTTCATTGAGAGGAGTGTTCACTTTGAGGAAAGCTCTCCTAGCTTAGCCTCTCTACCTCCTCCACCTTCCTCCATTGTGGATAGTGATGTTAGTGATTCAGATGATGAGACTCCTTCAACTCCAACTCGCAGGGTTACACCTCCGTAGGGTCCACTTGCAGTTGAAGAGCCTCATTCTCCACCTCCACCTAGACCTCATTGGGCTCAACAGACACTTGAGTCTGTGGGTTCTCTTGTTGGGGATCCTTCAGATACACAGAGAACTCGATCACAGCATCAGGATCTACCACTTGCATTCATTGCTACTGCTTCCGATCCACAGACATTTAGGGAAGCATCAGGGGTTCCTGAGTGGGACCAAGCTATGGAGGAAGAGTATAGTTCCTTGATGAGGAACAACACATGGGATTTAGTCCATCTCCCTAAGGGGAGAAAGGTGGTTCGATGTAAGTGGATCTATCAGACCAATTTTGTAGCGGATGGTAGTGTGGATAATTATAAGGCTCGACTTGTTGCAAAAATTTTCTCTCAGGTTGCAGGTGTTGACTATACTGAGACCTTTGCACCCATAGCCAAGATGAACTCCATTCGTTTGACACTTGCTATTGCTGCAGCTCATGGTTGGGTTGTACATCAGATGGATGTGAAGAGTGCTTTTCTTCATGGTGATCTTAATGAGGAGATTTATATGGAGCAGCCACAGGGTTTCATCCAGGATACTTCCTTGGTTTGCAGACTAAGGAAATCTCTCTAATGGCCTTAAGCAGGCCCCCAGGGCTTGGTACGCCAAGATGGATTCCTTTCTTCTCTCCGCAGGGTTCACCAGGTGTCATTCTGATCCGAATGTCTACATTTTGCGACAGGATGACTCTCACTTGATACTTGTGCTCTATGTTGATGACTTGATCATTACAGGGAGTACTGCATCCATCATTAGCAGGGTCAAATCTGCTTTGCATGACAGATTTGCTATGACTGACTTGGGTCTTTTGCACTACTTTCTCAGGATAGAGATTTCACAGTCACCTTCTGGGATTACATTATCGCAGCCCAAGTATGCTCTTGATCTACTTGCACGCTTTCATATGGCTGATTGTAAGCCTACCCCAACTCCCTTTCTTTTAGGAGTCAAGCTTGAGGCTCAGTGTTCTTCTCCACTAGTTGATGCCACTTTGTATCGTCAGCTTGTGGGTAGTCTCATCTACTTGACCCATACACGCCCTGATATTTCATTTGCAGTTGGCATGGTTTCCCGCTTCATGCAAGAACCACATGAGCTTCATTGGAAAGCCGCCAAATGCATCCTTCATTACATCCAGGGTACACATCACTATGGGATTCACTATGCAACAGGCACAGGACTTCGCTTGGTTGGTTACACAGACTTCAATTGGGCTGGCGATCTTGATGATCGTAAGTCTACTTCTAGTTACAGTTTTCACCTTGGTTCGGGCCCCATTTGTTGGCAGAGCAAGAAGCAACATGCTATTGCTCTCTCTTTGACTAAGGCTAAGTATCAAGGCGTTGTTAACACAGCGACTAAGACCATTTGGCTCCAGTAGATTCTCACAGAGTTTGGATTCACCACTCCACGACCGACAGTTCTACATTGTGACAATCAGAGTGCTATTGCGATCTCGAAGAACCTGGTCCAGCACTAGCAGACCAAACACATCAAGATTCATATGCACTATATCTGAGAACTCGTCCAGGAGCAGGTCATTGATTTGCAGTATTGTCCTATAGCAGAGTAGGTTGCTGACATATTCACCAAACCTTTCACCGAGAGTAAGTTCCTGCAGTTGCGAGCTCTCTTGGGGGTGCGGGTTGTGTCATTGGGGGGGGTCAGCTGACTTCTCCTTCCTCTCTTATGGGGGGGACTTTTTCCTCTTTGAGGTTTTGTCCTTCTTCTTTGAGAGTCTTTTGTACATTCATCTCTCTTTTGGGGGGGAGTTTTTTCCCACTGGGTTTTCTCCCTTTCTCCGTTTGTGAGAGATTGCATTGCATAGTTTTGCTTGCTTTTGCATATTGTACATGGGTACCTATCATGGCCTAGTAGTCGGGACCCATCTTGCATTGTTGACTTGAGTCTTCATTCCCCTAAGTTGCACTTAAGGGGGGGGTGTTGGTGTAAATAAATATTCATTTTGGATATTATTACACTTTACTTAAGTTGACTTAGGATAATGCATCTCTTCGTAGTTTGGATTTGAGACACTTAGGGAAGTGTACACATAGGGATAGATCTTGTAGGAGAAATTCCACCTTTTGTGGTCTTATTTTGCTGTTACACTCCACATTCGGTGGGTCATCCACCTCTTGTGGAATATTATATTATTTCTCCTACCTACCCCTAGTATTTCTTACCTACCCTTGTTTCTTATTGAGCCACATGTCATATTTGTGTGCTCATACATCCATATGGCCTTGCCTATATAAGCAGGCCTATATTCATTGTATTGGTTAATCCAATTGATCATTTGCATATTGATGAGAATACAGTTTTTTCTTGTCATTCTATTGTCTCTCTTTTATGCTTTTCATTGTGCCCTTGATCTTGGCAAAATCCTACACCATGACTATACCACATTCACCCAAGGTCAACATCAATCTTCTCAACCAACATAAAAAATCCAATTTCATATAATAACAATAATCCCAACACCATCCATACACCTCTCCACCACCACCTAGTTCATCCTTTGATCAAGAATGTAAATCCATGAAAGATGCACTTAAAGGACTCTAAGGGATACTTCAAATAAATATATAAATTTTAAGAATTGTTCCCATATACCTTTGTTAATTAAATATCACAAAAACCTTTTCTCATGTCCTTTTAAATCCCAAAATAAGATAAATATGAGGGGAAGGGATATCCTAATGAACATGTCAAATAATTATTCACGGGTAGTCAAGAGGTAGTAGATGAAGGCACATACTATATTGATTGTCTTGTTTCTTAGATGGAAAAGAACTTGAATGGTTCTTGCATCAACCTAAGGGGTCCACAAATCCTTTGTTGAATTAGTTTTAAAAAATTCAAACACTTTTCCTACAACATGAAGCATGTGCTCACCATGATGGACTTGTGTACCACTAAGAAAAATTTGGGGGAAAGATCTTCATTATTACTTCAATGTTGGAGAACTTTAGCTAATATATTTTCATGTCCCATACTAGAAAAATAATTACATAATATGTTTGTTACAAATCTCAATCTAGATATGGCTTTTCATCTTCAAGTTTAGTGTGTCTCTTCTTTTGATGAAATTATTGAATGAGGTATTCAAATAGAAAAAGCCCAGGTTGCTACAAGAGTTATTAAACTTTACTCCAAGAATCCAAAACCAAAATGAAAAGTTCAAAGAAAAGTCCAAATTCTTTAGCAAAAATAATGTAGTTGGAGATTGGATTGTTGATTCCAAACATATCTCAAATGCCCAAACCTAATCCATTTTCATTCCACTTGCACCCCTTAAAACATGGCCTTACACAAGACAATTTACACCTTTAAGTAAAACCATTGACTTAGTCTTTCATCAACATGCCAAGATTAACAATATGGCCTTCCCACTGTCAAATTATTAGATGATACTCAACCAAAACCTTCATAGTATAAAGAAGATGAATATTGTGATTGCCATCATATCAAAGGTCGTGCCACAAGGAAGTGTATGAAATGAAAACACCGTATCCAAGACCTTATAAATAAAGCTGAGATTGAAAATGAGGGATCATCAAACATCTCACCTAACTTGGATTTAGGCACATATCAAAACCCTTTTCCTAAGCATAATCAAATGTGCACTCAAATCCAAGAATCTCATTGAAACACTATTGATTATCATAAGACTCCTTACAACTATAATTTATTTAGTGTCATAAATTATAACCACATATAATTTAACACTCTATTTTGGGTTGTTGCTTTATTATGCCTTCTCATGGGTTATTCAAGCCTATTTGGGTCTTATGATATCATACTATTGTCATATGTCAATATTGAGACCAAATTCTATATCATAGGTCATGGTACTATGTCACTACCATTTTTAGTCCCTTTTTGAGTGGACTATGGAATTTAGTGCCCCAGTCCTAGTGGAATATAGTACCCAACACCCTAGTACCTCCAATAGGGGACCAAATTTGAACATGTACAAGTGTAAATTCTTGTCATTTGTGATTCTAATCCTGATATTTTTATTTGAGCATTAAAAGTCATCCTAGATTGAGAAATATCTTGAGAACCCTATATAAGGCAATCAATTATCATTCACAAATCCTAAGTCATCTGATCATTCTAATTCGAGAGTCATACTCATTCAAGAGCATATACTATTAAAAAGAGCATCAAGTTGTCTTTGTCTCTGTCTCGACAGTTGTCTCATTTTCCATCTTTTTGTTGTCATTCTGCTTTCCGAATGTTGTCTTTTCCTAGTTTTTTTATGTAATGTTATTTATTATGAGTTGTGATCCCTTTTTATTTGGCTGGGATCTATTTTAGTTTTTGAAGTGATCAGGCACGGTGTTTTCTAGCTCTTTCTATATATCGTGCTTTGTAAAAGGTTCGGGTTCCTTTCAAAAACCTGCTTTTACTTAATCAAAACTTATCTTTGTATTTTTCATGATGTATTTTGTTATGATTTATCATGTAGTTGTATCAACACTTGGATGACTTTTCTAAAGAGAATTGCTTCACCACTATTAACAATATTCAGATATAATGTTGTCAATTCAAGCATTTTCTTTTAGTTTTTTATCCTCTACCCTACCAAGGGTAAGATCTCTTTTACATCATCATTGTTGAAGTGGAGGTGGAAACACCAACATGGGGCTCGACTTAGGAAAGACCCTATACAACACAACCATTTTTCTCTTTTCTATGTGTCCAAGTTACAAATTTGACAACTAAATTTTTGGAATTACATAGAGTATATTAGGACACACGGCCTCAAAATTTGAATAGGCAAAACTTCTAGACTATGCTAATTAGCTCACTTGACTAACACTTGTGGGTTGAAATTTGGAGGTAAAGATCTATAGAGAATCCAGATCCAAGATTCAAAACCTTAGCTAATGAAGGCACCTCCATGTCTAGGGTGTCTATATACATAGACCAACACTTTCAACACCATGTTTTAGCCACAAGTTCCTCTCTACATCTCATTTCCATATTTGTACTTCTATTTGCATATTGTCAATTTCTTATCATTTTACCTAGATCTTACATAATCATATCTAATCAAATCAAAACAAAAAAAAAGGGAATAATTAATCAAAGTGTTCAACTCTCCTTTGAGACTAAAGTTGAACCTTGTTGATTATTCCCCTATGAATGTCAGAATTAGTGAATGAATAAGATCTTAATTTGCATTCCTAGGATAAGACTCCTATTTCCAATGTTACATTTTAGTGAACATGAAGTAACAAACAAAACATCCAAGTCTCCTTTAGGACTAAATTTATATCTATGGTTTATTTTCTCCGATGATTTATGGTAATTTGGGAATTAAGATAGTATTTAAACTCCCTTAGATAAGACCCCATATCCCCATCAAACATTTTGGTGAACCCGACTACATTTGCATAAGTTTTTATTTTTCATTTCAGATCTAATTTTTTCTATAAAATTTTCAAATTTAGATGCATTCATTGTTGAAAGCTATTGTTTTTGTATCTTGATTGGTTAATTATCACAAAACTGCTCATTGTTATTCCTTATTTCATGGTTATATCATTTGAAAAAGAAAATTTGTTTCATTTTATGTTCAATTAGTTAGTTTCATGATGAAGACATTCCATAGATGTGATAGTGGCCTAGCCTTCCTTATATCACTCTATCCCTCTCTTAAATATCCTCCTATCCAAAAGTACATTTTGGAGCAAGAGGATGATATTACTAGCACCTTCCTCAATGCTCACCCTTATAGAAATGAAGCATTGATTAACCATGTGTGTCCTTCCAAAGTTGACCTTACTTATGAGGATATTTTAGTGAAATAAAATTATATTGTAAACAATTTCCTTATTGTTACATTACCTTTCATGCGCTTAAATGGAATCTCTTCCAAAGATGAAGCATTATTGAATCTTGTTAATCCATCTCTCAATGTTTGTCCTACTCATGAGGATACATTGGAGAAAGAGGATGATATCATTAGCATTTTCCTTTATGCTTTTCCTTCTAGAGATGAATCCTTGGAGAAAGAATGGCCTAGTCAAATTTAATTTAATGTAATCCACATTTATGGTGAAACCTAAAACTATTGTCCATATTCATCAACATGCCCCTTATTCATCAACATGCCCCTTAATCTAAAGAAAACTAGTGGTTTTTGTTAAAACTGCTAAGAATTGAACTAGACCTCCTAATTACTTTCTAAAATTTATAAAAAAACTCACCAAAGTAATAGACTAAATCAACAACCTCATTATCATGAATTTTCTCACATATATAACACTCAAAAAAACATTATCCCTTCTCAATCTTTTCATCATGTTGGTAAAGGTCATGTTCTTGTCGAGTAGCTTCATGCCACTCTAACCAAGATCTCCTTTGGGATTTGATTCAAACTTCACCTACATGCCATGGGTTGATCCAAGAAGGATTACAAAAGATACATGTCTCCCCTTCTACTAGACCAAATGATGTAGTGATCTCATTTGATTGTATGCATGAACGAAGATAGATATTATGTTCAAATAATGTGAATTACCTTATTTAGAATTTCAAAATCAAAATGATCCCCTTGTGATCATACTTCTCATTAATGAACATAGCATAAAGTGTACCTTAATTGATAATGGATCAGTTCTTAATGTTTGCAATATAGACTTGTTACATAAGATAAATACAGATACATCCCTTATTCAACCAAATTCTCTCTTTATTCATGGATTTGATAATTTTGTTAGATAGTCACTGTGTACAATAATAATGCATCTTAGATTATAATTCGTGACTTTGTTAGAATTCATGATTGTTGAATTCCCACAAGCCTAGATAATCATCTGCAAGAATACATGTTACATACAAAGGAGAAATTGCACAATAAATGAGAATATTGAAGACAATAACAAGAACTGGATGCTTGATTTAATATTGCTTG